>NC_140940.1:155242341-155292341 GCF_014529385.1 Adiantum capillus-veneris | reverse complement strand
AGTCGGTGTGCTCATGAGATCGAGTAGACGTATCTTGTTCATCTACACCTCCGTTTTTACCAAGGGTGCAGGCTGTTTGCAAAAGAAGCTTGACAAATGATCCTTCACCTTTGGTATAAAACAGTCCCAGTAGTTCTTTTGTGGATTCTCAATCATGTGTGCCATTCTCTTTATGGACTTTTGGCAAACATTTCTTGCTTTTGACTCTTCTAGGAGAGGTCAATAAGGGATTTTGCTAACATTTCGTCAACAAACGAACCAATGTTGGCTTCTAGCCATGTGCCCTCAATGTATGGTGTGACCCTGATTCAACAAATGTGACTTAAAAATCATTGAGCGTTATCGTTTATACGAATGTCAATAGGGGAAGCTTGCATCAATTGACACAAGCATCTTATTTAATTTTTATTTTTATTTTTATCTTTCTCTAATGACATCCAGTATGCAATTCTTGTCGCAATCATCCTATAGCTTTAAACTCAGGTTAAGTTGAACCGCTTGGAGGTATCTACCTTTGAAAGTTTGAAGTGATTTTTACCTTCACTTGTTAAGCATGATCATTTAGACCTTTGGATACATCCCATGTTAACCATAGAACATGGTTTGTCAAACATCACCTTTCCTTGTAATTTGATCTTGAAATTGTTCTGGCGTAGCACTCCGCTCTAGGAGGTGCGTGTGCACGTGCACTTTCGCTCTCTATCTCTCTCTGTTCGTGTATGGCAACAATTATGGTGCATGTGTTTTTTGTCAGGTATACAGTTTTGTCGATTATGGCTTGCAGTATGTTGTTTTTTTGCTATTTTGTAGGGCTTTCCGCGCATCCGTCTGTAGCACTGTCTGTGCATCTTTGACTCATTGAAGATAACTTGTAAGCCGCATAATAAATTTTTTAGATTCCATGTGTTACAGAGGATAGCCCATCTCTCCATTTGCACCATATCCAATGAAGATGCATTTTTGTGATTTGGGGTCTAGCTTCTTATGTAGATCTTTAGGGAGGTGAGAATGCCTCACACCGAAATACACATAATCTATTGTAGTTTGACTTTTTTCCAATCCACATCTCCAATGGCAACTTATAGTTTAATGGTGTACTAGGCGATCGATTGATGATGTATACTATTATCATAGAAGCCTCTCCCCAAAACTCTAGAGGCAAGTTTGCCATAGACAACATGGTTGTGAATTTTTCTTGGATTATTATATTCATATGCTGAATAATGTCATTTTGAGTAGGTGTGTACAGCAGAGTAAACTATCATCTAATGCCTCTTTTTCTAAAAAAATTCTAGAACTTAGTGGAGACATAGTCTCCCTCATCGTCAGAGTGCAAAACCTTTAACTTCTTGCATGAGCAGTTCTCTACCATTGCAAGGAATTTCTAAAATGTAGCGAAGGCTTTGTCTTTCCTCTTCAAAGAGGTAAACCAACACCTTCCTAGTAGAGTCATCTATAAATGTTAGGAAATCTAATCCCCCCCCCACCCTCTCAAGATTTATGGAGCATAGTCCCATAGTAATCACTATGTACTAAGTCTAGAGAATTCCCTAACTCTTGATTCAATGGTGAAGAGGTAGTTCTATTCTGTTTTCCAATGCTCAAACATCCTAAAATCAAAATAGTTTAAGACAAGTAAGTAGCCCAAACAATGAGCTAGAATTTTGGCCCTTCAAAATAACCAAATATTTCCCTTGCGAATCATCTAGGAGCCATTGTCAAAAATTATATTATAGCCCAAATCATCAAGTTGACTGACTGACACTAAAATCTTAGTCACATGTTTGTTACCTCAAAGCATAAGCTGAATGTCATTATGCATGCATAACTTCACATCTCTAGTGCCACAAATGTCAACTTGATACAAGTTGCATAGCTTGACCGAACTATACATAGGAGCGTAACTGGAGAACCATTCCCTATGGGGAGAAACATGGAAACTGGCACCTGAGTCAATGATCCATTTTTGTGTGTAACACTCATCAAGAGCCAATAATGCATAAGGAATCAAGTCAAAAGCGAATATCAAGCCATTTGACAATTGTGGCCCATCAAGAACAACCGTAACTTGAGGAGAATCAACTACATCGAGCTCCTCAATCTTCACACTACTCTTAGGAGGGTCGGACTTGACAATGGATTTATTCTTTTCACATTTCAAAATCCAACAATCTTTCTTCAAATATCCTTTCTTGTGGTAATCATAGCATCCTACATTTCATAGGGCAGGGCAAAGACTCTTGTTATGAGTATTCTTGTGATCATGTAACCAATCGCGACTACGATTGCGACCTCTTTGCCTGTGACGGCCCTCACTAGCCATATATGCATTGTTATGCCCACTAGTATCAAGAGATCGATTTCTAATCTCTTCTATGCGAAAAGCACTAGTAACATCACTAAAGGTTACCTCCAAGTGTGGAGTTAATAATGGCATTGTTAAACATGTCCTCGATGAAGTCGAAGAATGTAAGACCTATTAATCACGGCGGATAAATATTGCTCGCATTCATAATAATGATATTATTGAGATAAGTGATTTTGTACAATGGAACTCCATTTATAGATGGAGAGATACATGGGAGTAGTAGAGGTGGAAGATGCTAGTGCATCCACTTAACTGGCTAGGTGTTGTGTGCACGAGGAGTTTTATACAAGTGTATGTTCCATGTGGCATGAAAATAAATAGCTAGGTGTAGGCATGCTTCCATAATGATGTGAGGAGCTTTTACTGGGCATGGTTCACATGTAATGAGGTTAGGGCTATCTTGACAATCACCCCCTTAAGCCTAACTTCATCCTAGATGTGCCCAAGATACATGCCTAGATCTCCATGGATGCAATAAGTCATGGTTCATACAAGGCACTCCAGATAATACATGGGTTCACAATTTGATAGCATCATAGCATGGTTCAAAATGGATACATCATGCTATGGTTCATTTTGGATGCATCATGTAGAGGCTTAGAGGGTATTTGCAAACCTTTACAATACATCAGTGATGAAAAGGGCTTGTGATGGCTCCTCTTATCCTTCTCCATCAGATGTGAGGTTGACGTTGCCTTTATCCCTCTTTTGAGTTTTCTTGAAACATCTTGAGGGTGTATGACCAAGATTTCCACATAGGGTGCATGCTTTGACCTTGAAACAATCACTTGATTTGTGATTGCGCTTGCCACAATGCTTGCACTTAGACTTCTGGATAACATAAGCTCCGTTTGATGTAGAGTTATCGTTAGAGTGCTTCTTTTCTTCATCCTGAAGTGAATTGACCACATCTCAACCTAGGTACAGGTTCCTTTTCTTTAATTACTGTGACTATGTGCAATTTTGTCCTCATCATCTACTTTAGCATCTAAAGATGCTAATTGAGTGCAAATGGATTGAAGCCTATTGATAAGGCTAGCTCAATCTTCATTAGCGTCCATCATGAGTCCATAAAGCTGCATTTTTAAGCTAATTTTGGAGTGTTTAGCCTTTGCACCAAACATTTGTGCCAAGGTTTCCCATGCCTTTAATGAAGTTTCTCATTCATCTATGTAATGAACATAATTATAATCTAATGCAGTGATAATAATGCCTAGGGCTTGCTCGTCTTTTGACACAAATTGTGCATGTGCGTCTCGTGTCATGATACTCTCCCCTTCCCCAATTGGCTTTACAACAGCCCATAGGTTCTTTTTCATCAGGTACCCTTTAATTTTAACTTACCAGGTGTGAAAGTTCTGGCCATTGAACTTGTCCAGATTCTTGGTGCTCATTGTGCGGAGGAGTCTTACTTGAGAGACTCTCTCAAGCAGTGTCCAGACTCCTTGATTACAAGTATTTAAAAGTTTATGACTTTATTTACCAGTTTTTGAGCATAAAGTCGATGCGCTTCGTTGATGTTGTTTTCTGAACTTCCTCAATTGATGGTAAATTTGCAATCGATCGTCCAGGGTTCTCTTTTATTTGCCAAAAATCTTGATATTACCGCCTTGAAAGCCTTGGGTTCGTGAAGTTAGCTTGAAGAGTAAAGGAGCCCAAGAAATGACAACTTGCTTAACAAAATGTTAGGTCATAACCCAATATGCACTGGGCCAAGGCTAATGAGTAGCCGTCGGAAATTAGACCTTGTTGTGGTTGTGACAATGTGAGAACGACCGCCAGCATAAAAAGAAACTAAAGTAGATGCTTTGTGTAATGGCTTAGAGTTTATTGGTTTGCAAGGTGATGCGTGGATGCCGCCAAGAGGTGAACACGAGCAGGCAAGGACGTTGCGCAGTATTCCCCGAGTGCCAAGTGCAGGTGCGAGGCAGTTGGCAGAGCCCACAAGAGCTGGAGATGACTAACAATTGCAGGTTCGTAAGGCTGGACAAGCTGTAGGAGTGTCGTGCGAGACCCAACAAGGTTGCAGGTGATGAAGCCCTCGCAATGATTCCTGCTATGAGGCTACGCCGACACAGGGCAGTTTGAACTTCTATTATGGCAAGAAAATTCAATTGCCAGCACTTCGAACTGTAGCAGGTGGTGATGAGGCGGGTTCATCACAGACTTTGATGGGTTTTGACAGGACTATAGTAGCTCACGTTGGTGATCAGCAAAAGCAATGGTGCTGCGTGCAGGGCTTGGCGCCTGTGGGTGGCGAGGACGAGCCGGGTAAGGCAGTGGGTGGCTGGCGAGCTGCCAAGCAAGCAGTTGGAACTTGGGAAGTGCAAGGACAAAATGAGAATTGTGACGAGGTCAAAAGAGCCACAAAGTTGGACAGTTGCCTTCAATTCTCCATCTTCTTATGCCAATTAGCATGAGCGCAGCCAGACACCTCAAGGAAAAAAAAGATATTTACAAAAAGGAAAATTGGATGTTTTATTAATTAAATATTTTGAATAATAGCTGAATAAGACTTGTAAGGCTTACAAATTGCTCGGATACCACTTTTAAGACCTATTAATCATGGAGGATAAATATTGCTCGCATTCATAATAATGATATTACCGAGACAAGTGATTTTGTACAATGGAACTCCATTTATAGATGGAGAGATGCATGCGAGTAGTAGAGGTGGCAGATGCTAGGGCATCCACTTAGCTGGCTAGGTGTTGTGTGCATGAGGATTTTTATACCAGTGTATGTTCCATGTGGCATGAAAATAAAGAGCTAGGTGTAGGCATGCTTCCCATAATGATGTGAGGAGCTTGTACTGGGCATGGTTCACATGTAATGAGGTTAGGGTTATCCTATCAAAGAACATAGTAAGAAAATAGCTTTCACTTTATTGTCAAAATTGAGTCCCTTAGATGTAAATTCTGTAAACAAGTTGTTGAACTCTTATAAGTGTAAACTAACATTGTTGCCCTCTTTCATATTCAAACACATGATTTTTTTTGTTAAAAAAAACCTTATTTGAGGCATTCTTGTTGCCATCCCAAACTGACCATAATGACTCCCATTAATCCTTTGCAGCAGTAGTCTTGTCCATGATTGTAAAGAAAATGGACTCACTAAGGTGAAGGTGAATGTTCGCCATAGCACGAGCATCAAGCTCCTCCCACTATTCATCAGTGTAAACACACTCTCTGCGCTCTTTCAATGGCGTTGCAAGGCCCTTATTGACCAAGACATCAAGCATATGTTGCTTCCATATCGTGAAGTTTGTGCCATCAAACTTCTTGATATAATACTCTCATTTCTTCATGACCACCTCTACGCAAAGTGTAACCGACAAACTCAACTTACCTAGAATTGCTCTTTATCCTTCTAGTCATAGCGCTCTGCTACTGGCTCACCATATCCAACAAGGAACCATGTCTCTTGAAGAAGGTCGCTCTCTCTCTCTCTCTTTCTCTCTCTCTCTCTCTCTCTCTCTTTCTATGTATCTATCTGTCTCTCTCTCTCTCTCTCTCTCTCTCTCTCTCTCTCTCTCTCTCTCTCTCTCATTTTGTTTCTAGCTTCCCATAAACATCAAATACAAGAGAGCAAGGCTGGACGGAAATTGTATTTATTTGTTGAGCCAGTCTTTGCTTTGAGCATCATCTTTCAGGGAAGATGTTCATGGGCCATGGCTCAATTTGCAGCAACATGATCTTGTTGATGACAGCTTCCTCGAATGTTAGCGCATGGGACCAATAGCCTTATTCCAGCTCACCTCGTTTATTTATGCTTCCTAAAGTTCCCTTATCCAATTGCTTACCTAATGCCCCCCTCCCGACGGGCTCCCGAAACAAAAAAACAGCCCCAATTGGGAATTTACACACATCACAAAGGTAATTAGGCACATATATTCCTGTAGTTTTTGGTCAAGTGTACCATTTTCATCAATTGTAGTCTTGACAGCATTGGAAGCAAGAGAAAGTTTGAAGAGTAACACTTTCAAAGAGGGCCTCCACTATAAAAGTTGGATATCTCATGGACCACCTCGGAGAAAATCGCTACATGTACACATATTTGTCACAAGCATTACAAGAGGCAACAAGCAGAGCTCATTCCATAGTTGTCAATACAAAAGATAGAAGAGGTAGCCCTTGAAGTGAACTTAGGCATACCAACTTATGGTATAGGCCCATTGGTGGAGCCACTCAAAGAGGAGATATCCACAAGCTTCTGGAAGGAGGATGAAGCTTGCATGTGGTGGCTAGACTCACAACCGTTCTCATACGTTCTTTTTATCTCCTTTGGTAGCTTTGCCTCCCTAACAATCCCTCAATTTGAAGAACTCGTTGTTGGCCTTCTTTCTAGTCAAAAACGTTTCCTTTGGGTTTTCCGTCCTAATCTTGTAAAGGATGCATCATACAAAACATTCCCCGAGGAATTGTTATTGTTAACCCTCACGCGCATTCCTATCACCTAAGACGGACGCCGTATTATTTATGTGGTAGAGTCAGGTACTGGGCTTGTCGGTCCAATAGGAAAAGGGTAAGAGCGATCGACGATGAGAGGTGCACTCTAATTGGAACATTCAAGGGATTAGTTGGCTAATCATGGGCACCCAAGTGTGAATGCGGCAAGCTCATATAAAAGTCAACTAAACCTAAAATTCAATGATTCTCTCATTTGTGCAATTGAAGAGTTCTCTTGCTCCATCTCCATCTTCTTCTTCTTCATCTCCTTGTGCGAGAGAGAGAGAGAGAGAGAGAGAGAGAGAGAGAGAGAGAGAGAGAGAGAGAGAGAGAGAGAGAGAGAGAGAGCATTGCAACGACCGCACGGCGGTGGCGAAGCGGTTGAGTGGGACGCAGTGGTGGCTCCTTCTTCTTTGCGGTGAGGAATCCTCCACGACAGCAAGCGCAGAGCGGTGAGTGACACACCATCACCATCTTTGAGCTTAATAGTGTAGGCTAGTTGCATGCTTGGAGCCAGTTGTGGCTCACACACAGTGTATCGGCAAGTTCCTTGCATTGAGACGTGTGACAGACGCGCACATTTTTGGTTCCATTGCCTGGGAATGCCATACACTAAGCTTGAATGGCACTCTGTGCTTCTTTTGTGGTGCAATTTCAATTGTAGGAAAGGTAGGGAAGGAAGGTGTGTGTGTTGAGAAGAAGGATTTTGTTTTTGCTACTGTGTATTTCTTTGTTAATGAAGTTTTGAAAGGTACTGTGTTTTCTCTGTGATAAGGTGTTAGTATTAAAGTTGTTAGTTCTGTGTAATGTAAAGTACAATAAGTAGGAAGTAGATCCATTAGAGCTAATGAAGTGTGTTAGTGTGTAACAGTAGGTGTATAAGTTGTAAGTAGGTAGGTAGAGTGTGTGTGTGCTCGCGCGTAGGCCGCGGCGACCTTATCCCAAAAAATAAAATAAAAAATAAAGGTAGGACCAGGATCGGGAATATCTCCCAAACCCAAGCCCAGACCCAAGCCCAAGCTCACGCTCAGGCTTAGGCCTCATTCGCCCTTTAAAATTACATATTTTAGCTTCACATGTGGCTAAAAATCGACTTTTTTTTAGGACTAATCGAGCTTCAGGTGATCGAACGTTGTGCTGTAAAGCACACCACGAACCTCTGAGTGATACGCTCATTTTGAGCTATCACACACTTTAATAAAAAAAACCAAACATTAAAAAGCATAAAAAATGAGTGAAAACGTACGCGTAAAAAAGTAAGTGGTTAACCTTCGAGGTTATTCACCGATGCTTGTAGGGTGCCAAAGGCACATGCATCTGCGCTCTGGTCGGGTGCTAGAGATGGAGCAACTAGAGAGAATTTTGACTTACATGAGTTCTCAATATCCACCTACCTTAGGTTCCGGGCCCTCGGCGGGGACCCAAGGAAGTACAAACCAAGACCCAAACATAGCGGCTAGTGACTCTTCCTCTGACTACGACGTCATGGAGGGTTTCCCAATGCCTAATCCCGATAGCTCAAGCCAAGACATGCATGCCATGGGCCCACGGTCAAGGCCAAGCATGCTTAACCGCTTGAAGGAAACCTTTAGTAGAGCCACTCGTTCTGTAAATGAGGGGGGCGGGGAAGTAAATTCTCCATTCATGACCAACGTAGACCCTATACCCTTAGAGAATGTGCACGTGAATACTCCATTCACTGCACCCCCTGACTCTTCAGAACTATTCCCCTCCAAGGTTATATTACCTGATGGTAGAAGCCTTGCCAAAGTGCAAGAGGTTGAGCGGTATATCCTTGCAGCAAGGGAAAAGGAAATCGAGAGCTTACGCAAGGCGAAGCAATGAAGAGAGTTAAAAGCAAAAGCCCCTATGTCAATATCCTTGCTAGGAGAGCAATCGAGTGCTCCTGACTTAGCAACCGCTAAGGGCCAGCCCCTAGAAAGCAACATTGAATCTAGCTCAAAGGACACCCCTAGCACCTCAATCCTAGATGGAGCGTTCTTAAATGAGAACTGGGAGTACAAACTACAAACGAAAACTCTAACCGACCTATACACAGGTCACACCTATCACGTGGATTGGTTAGATGTACTACAATCCACAATGGGTGCTACTAGTGTGGAGGATCAACAACAAAGAGTTTGTGAGGTCATCCATAGGGTCATTGAGTTAGAGAGACAGAACAAGGGGATCAACATGCCTTCAACGGGTCTCATGAGATTCTTGGATACAGGAAAGGATAAACAACCGACCTTATCGCAAATGGAGACTCCCTCGGTAAGTATGACGGATCCTCCATATGTTGTTTTGCCATTGGTCTCAGTGCAATCTGAGCCCACAAGTGATAGCTTTACCTTTCCAAGTCTAGCTCATCTTTCCCTTGATGACACCACAGCTACCATGCCTACCCCAATGATGGGCATGCGGAGAAACACGCCATGGACCTCATTTGTTAGTAAAGCACCACTACATGGTATCTCAATACCTGCAATAGTACCTACAAGCGTGTACCAATCGTATACACCCATAGGTCCTTGTACTCATGTAGTCCCTACCCCTCCCATTGTTTCAACAACCTATGCTCCACAACCACAACACCAAGTTATTATTTCCATGGGACTATACCAGCTAGCATTAGCATGTCACATACGACATCTGCTATGCCTAGGGCCACACATATGAACTTTGGGCCGCCACATGGCACAACACCGTACCCAACGTGGAACCCAAGGGCTTCCTACACGCCAAGCCCAATGCCAATACCTACTCCATATGTAGTCTCTGGAGCACCTTCACCCACGGTGCCGGCTCACTTAGGTGACTTGGCAACATTTGCTCAGGCTATTGGTCGATGTATTACTGAGAATATGCGTAACATGCCTGATAGAGAGCCTAGAAGTAAGGCAGTACAAATAGCCAAGCTTACACAAAAATTTAGTGGAGATGGGGATGTGAGAAAGCATATCGAAGTGTTTGAACAAATATGCGATTCTCTAGGAGAACGCAATGACCTGCATAAGAGTAATGCTTTAAGCCTAACCTTAAGTGGGAAGGCAGGGGATTGGTATAGAACCCTAAGGGTGGAAGAAAAAACGATTTACCCTACTCTTAGGAGACTGTTCTTGAAAGAATACATACAAGAGGGAGTGCTTTGGGGTGTAGCCTCTCAGCTCCAGAAAGCCCAACGAGAGGAAGGAGAGTCGGTGAGAGACTTTATTAGTCGCTTAAAGCATTTGAATTCTCGTTGCAATCCAAATGAACGCTGCAACAATAACCAATTGCTTGATAGATTCATTAGGGTATTATGACATGAGGATATCTACAATAGCCTAGTCATTAGAGGTATCACCACTTGGGAAGCATTCACCACCAATGCGATCCGATTGGAGGATAATTTCATGATTCAAGGAGAAAGAGTGTCTGTTGAGACTAAATCTAGTAGCTCGCAAGCATTGGGGCATCAGCCAATGACCCTAAAGCCTATTGCTAAGGAGCCAAGGATGTCTGAGATGACTTTAGCAGATCTCACCAAGGCTATTCAAGAGAGTCTTAGAGACAGTCGTGCTCCGTAAAACAATCATATGTATCCAAGAAGGGAGCAACAATGGTGCTCAGTATGCTATGGACCACATAGTACCAGTGAATGCCCTACTTTTCGAGTAAAATTCAATGGGAACTACAATGCCTATGGGAGGTATGGTCATCAAGCTAAGGATTGCATAGTATTTAAGCGCGCGATGGCCAAAAGACCAACCTTAGCATGAACATACACACCTCGAGTGCCTGCATTGATGCCGGACCCACCTCTTGAACAAACGTCACAACGCATGGTCCCTAGGGCCCAAAATGTTGTCCAATCAACACCCTTACCACCTCCAGTGCTAGGACCGCAACCACCACATCTGAGAATCACTTCTGTGAATCAAGTGGGTTGTGGGTCATCTATTGCTTGTTTGGAAGGCTGTGAGGAAGATATAGATCCTAATATTGCATATGGGATGGATGTTCTTGAAGAAAGTCCACAATACTACATAGGGGACTATTGGGGACAAGTCAAACCTGTATATCAAGTAGCTGCTCTTGCGGCAAGAGGCCAAAATATCAATTACACTGCTAAGAGACCACCTCTTCAATGCTATGAGTGTGGAGGTCCACATCATGTGGCCGAGTGTCCTATTAGGCTACAAAAGAACGCCACACTAATGCAAACCAATCAAGAGATCATTTCTACAATGCCGATACTCATGTGTAATCGATGTGGCATAGATCATTTGATTGCCCAATGTCCAAATAATCCAAATGCACCAAAGATTACGCCATTAAACTTGATTGAAGTTACCGAGGAGCCATCACAAAGTACATCTGTGGTACGAGTAAACATACTCACACGATCGATGCTCCAAAAACAAAATTATATCCTTGAGGAAAGAGACACGGCATCAATTGCCCAATCTCAGAAAAAGAAGAAAACATGAAGGAAGAGATCGCAAAAAGCAGCGAAGTCAGACCCCAGTTCAAAGACCAACATAGGGACTGGTGACGACCCCGTATATATGAACGACGCTGAAGAGGATTCTGATTCAAGAGAAACCATGGAGACCAAAATGACCACTAAGATAGAAACCAAGAAGGAAGATCTTCATGATCCACAATGGCCAGGATCCAAGAAGAAGATAGGAACTTATCCAAACCCTACAGAGGAGATCAAGCGAGTCAAGCGATTAAGGAGTTTGGTAGAAGATACCCAAAGGGATCTAGAACCAGCACCTAGGCAGATCCAGATTACAGACACAGTTTTCCCTATGCAATAACAACCTCACCAAGTCCATAGACCCTTAGCCATACCTAGTGTCATTCAAGAAGAAAGTGACTTAAAGTCATGGGAAAGTGGCCATACTCACTTCATGATGGAAAGAATGTTTACAGAGGGACTACCTGATCCTATCGAAGAAATGGATATCCCATCTTCCCCACATCAAGGGGCTGAAGCCCAAAAGGTGCCGTTAAACATTGCCAAATTGATGGATTTCATGTCTTCAAAAGTTATAACCACCATCATGTCCAAACTTTATAAAGACCCTGAGCTAGTCTCAGCTCTTCGAGCCTTCCTCAATGGAGAACTAAAGTTTGGGCTACCACAATTTGCACAGATGGATGGAGCTGGGGAGATGCCAATAGAGGAGGAACACTTAGATCCACTACCCAACCTAGATGAGAACCTTGTTATAGAAATACCTATTAACAAGTTGGGACAATAATTTGAGGGTGATGAATCCAATGTGACCATACCAATCACTACTAAGGGATTAACTATGAAGGGAATCCTTGATGGTGGCGCTGGGGTTAGCATTGTGACTAAAAATTGCTCGGGAACTATGGGAAGACCTCACCTTGCGACCACAACCATAGTAGTGAAGATGGCCAATAGGTTTATTGTTAAACCTATTGGGATGCTAGAAGATCTCAAGATCAAGGTCTTTGGACATAAAATAAGGATTACCTTCATTGTTATGGATTTCTCCAAGCAGACTATGGCATCGGAGATGATCTTAGACGTCCTTTCATGAGGGAAGCAAAAATGGTGCATGAATGTTCTAAAAACCATGTCTACTTGCTGTTCCAAGATTCTGTCATTCGAGTGGATCTTGTAACTAGGCGAGCACATCCTCTAGGAAACAGGTTTATAATTGACCGTAGATTTGATACCACAGTTCACTCGGCCCCATTGCAGTATTGTTACACGTGTAAAGCGGACACTGATATTGGGGAAGATTCTCCTTATATAGATGTACTACTTGGGATGACTGAGTCGGACAATGTGGATTGGGTACACCTTTCAGCAACCATAGACACTTGGGGAAACAGGGGGATGACCTTGGTAACACCTGAGGGGGATGAAATGCTCGTACTCTTAAATATGCTACAAGCAATGCATATAGATTCTGACAAGACTCATCCTAATATAACAAAGAAACATACAAGTGGGTCCCTAAAGCTTCTTTAACGACCATAGCTAGTGCTAAAAAACAGAAGCCTTGTAAGAAACATCCCAGTCGCTCCAAGAAATGTAAGGAAACGTGGCGTTGGATTCCTAAAAAACTATTGGAAGTCCAAGGCTACTATCAAGGAAATGATCAAATCTGGGTACCAAAACATAGATTGTGTTCTTACCTGTCACCTGACCCATGTGCGCCCAATTCCGTAGCTCTAAAACGAATCAATGATCGCGGAAAAAAAAAATTACAGAGTACTACACACCCGCTCTAGAGCTAGTTTGGGTACCAAAGAAAGAACGATTTATTCCACCTAGCTCAGGGGGGAGTCCAATGAAGCTTCTAGCTCCTCATGTAAGGCATCCATAGAGATAAAAGCTTTTCCACAGCCTCCACCTATAATAGTGGACCTCCATGAAGCTACAAAGGAATCCATATCTCCCAATGTTCAAGAATCACTTGATGAACCACTTCAAGTTCAATCTTGGGAGAGTACCTTACCACCCTTGCAACTCGACGAGGCACATAAGGTAATAGAAAACTACTGGCAAAAATCCTCATCTATTACCAACTGGAACAACTGGTTTCAAAGGGTGATGACATCATTCCAAAAGGTATGATCTACCCAAGGAAGGGGGGAGTGTTTGCTGGCATCCATCATTCACTTGCTTCCCTCTCAACCTTCCTCCCTGACCTCTCAATCTCCAATCTTAGGGAATGTATATAGCCTTATACTCACAAAAACAAGATAAAAAAGTAAAAGATCAAGAGTCATAACACAAAATCATAAAAACACATTATGCACAAGAACATGATCCTTGTAATATTTGCACTCTAACCATCATCTATTTGCGTGTACAGATATGGCTAGTACGCTAGAGTCATCCACTCCTGCCTTGGGTGAGAGGTACCCTTGTTACTTTTCACAAATGTTTCACATGGTCTTTTTGGTGCTTGCCTGTGAATGGGATTTGGTAGGTACGCTAGCATGTGAGAGGAATTTCGAGGAGTTAGAATGGTTGATACGTCTCTTGACCACGACTGATCCATACTTAGTAGAGAGTGTATCTCCCATTGCACAAGCCTATCCTTTTGACCAAGATGACTATAGACGTCTAGTGACCTTCTTAGTAAACATTGGTGCCTCTAATGATGAAGAAGATTTACATGATTATACGGATGGCACATATGGTCTCAGAGATGATGACTTTGTTTTTCTCGACGACGAGGATAGGGGTTTAGCCTTAGGGTTTCCCCCCAATCTCTACAATATCCTATTCCCTTGACTCTCTAGGGGGAGTGCAAATAATTAGGTTAGGGTTTCTTATGTTTTTTAATTGTGTTCAATAAGTGTTGGTATCTTTTCCCAGTGATGTGCCTCCCAGAGGTATTCTTTGTGTTTCCTAGTGTGTACATAACGTGTTGTTGTTGTTAGGATTTGGACCTTCATGGAATCTTTCTCTTATTCACACTTCAAATCAAGCGCGACCATCAACACAAACAGGTGTTTCTTGTCCATTAACATTGCCTCTTATTTTTTTGCATCCATGTTTGTCTGCTTTAATTGTGATTGGTAGCATAATATCCAGTGCATTTGCTTAGTATCAAACATTAAATTCAATGTAATTTTTTGTCATAATCACTTGTCTAGGTTTAAAAATCAAGCAATCCGACTAAGCTAGTTTGACCAAGCTAGGCGTTAGAGATCTTCTCTTAATACTATGGGGAATGCCTTCCTAATTATCAATGGTTATGTAGGTTCTTAATCCAATTTATGCAGCATTGTGTGCAATGTACTAGGGCTTTCTACTGGGCTTAGTTCCTATTGACCTTTAGCTTAATTATTATAAAGGGAGTTTACTAGTGTGATGAGCCTGGGGAGGGTAACAGTGTTATATGACCCCCCAAAGTTACAAAATTAAAATGTTGAAAACGAACAAACAAAAAAATCAAAGTGGAACAATGTAAAATCTTAAGCTGGAAGAGAAATATCAGCTCGATTTGGTACTTCACTCACATGTATCGCCTATGGTACTAGAGCCCCAGAGGTTCCCAGTGTGGGTGCTTTTTATTGAAAAGCAAAAAACCCAAGGCATACAAGATAAGCACACACATCAAAGTTGAAACAATGTGAAAAGACTTTGGGGGTTCAAAGAAAAGGTAATCAGTCAGGCGATGATTTCATGAGAAATTCCTTTTGTCGTAGCTTAACTACAAGGTCTTCTAGGTATAGTCTCTAGTCAGTCCTCGGACATGAAATACTTGGCTCTCGCGATTAAACAACTTAATTGACCAAAGAAAATTGAGAAGCTTGCCCATGGTATCAATAGTCGATCTTTAGTGCCTTTCAACTATTAAATTAGCGACCCCATACTTGTTTAATTTTTTATCTTTACAATTGTTTATGCGTTTGATTATATTGCAATTTAGTGTTTATTGCTGACAAATGGTTTAAAATTCTATTACCAATCAAATTTTCTACCTACAACTGCATATGCTTTTTAATCCTTTATGACAATGCAATTAGTGTGCCAATGTTGTTTGACTTTGCAGTGAACTGACTGAAGGAGGCTAAGGACATTCATCTCAAATGCTCTTCCACCTCAATGAACGAGCTTCAACTCAATAGATTTCGAGGACAAAATCTACATCAAGAAGGGGGGCATGTTAACCCTCATGCACATTCCTATCACCTAAGACGGATGCCATATTATTTATGTGGTAGAGTCAGGTACCGGGCTTGTCGGTCCAATAACAAAAGGGTAAGAGTGATCGCTGATGAGAGGTGCACTCTAACTGGAACATTCAAGGGATTAGTTGGCTAAGCATGGGCTCCCAAGTGTGAATGGGGAGAGCTCATATAAAAGTCAACTAAACCTAAAATTCACTGATTCTCTCATTTGTGCAATTGAAGAGTGCTCTTGCTCCATCTCCATCTTCTTCTTATTCATCTGCTTGTATGTGTGTGTATGCGTGAGAGAGAGAGAGAGAGAGAGAGAGAGAGAGAGAGAGAGAGAGAGAGAGAGAGAGAGAGAGAGAGAGAGAGAGAGCGATCGAGCATTGCGAAGACGGCAGCGAAGCGGTTGAGCGCGGCGCAGCGGCGGCTCCTTCTTCGCGGCGAGGAATCCTCCACAACAGCAAGCGTAGAGCAGTGAGTGACACACCATTGCCATCTTTGAGCTTACTAGTTTAGGCTAGTTGCGTGCTTGGAGACATTTGCGGCTCGCACACAGTGCATCGGTAATTTTCTTGCATTGACACGTGTGATAGACACGCACTGTTATCTAAGTGTCATGGCAAAGGCTATGTCACACATTGGGCTGCCCAAGTGAAAGTACTTTCCCACTCTTCTGTACATGGATTTCTTACTCATTGTGGTTGGAATTCTACTATTGAAGCCATAAGCCAAGGTGTACCTATGCTTTGCTTGCCTTACTTTGTCGATCAGTCCTTGGATGCTAAGTTCATCAATTGAAGAATGGAAAGTTGGTCTCAGTTTCAAAGAGAACACAAACAATGGTTTGATTGATAGGGAAGAGATAGAGAGGGTCATTTGAGCATTACACGGGGGAGAAGAAGGAGAACGTCTTCATAAAAGTGCCAAGTGCTTAAAGGAGACATGTACTCAGAGCTTTCTACCCAAAGGCTATGCATACACCAATATTCAAGCCATAGTCAAATCTTTAAAGTAGACTCTATCTACTCACAGGGACATTGCAACAGTTTGATGCATGTAATATTTAGTCTATATGATTGTAATGAATCTCTTCATTTCATCCAAAACAATCCTAAATTTTTTTTGATGTAGTTAGAGTTAGGACTAGCTCCAATGACACTAGTAGTAATGCATGATACTTGATTGGGGAGATGAGGGACTATACAAAGAAATCTTTATTCACTCATATCTTCTATAGGTCAAAGTTGACTTACTATATATCTAGGAGAAAAGGTACAAAAAAAGTGCTCTGGTGATAAAGTAAGCTAGAAAGGTGTGGGCAGTTTTGAGCGATTAAAGATGATGATATGGTTGGGAGACCTACGTCTATGGTTGTAATACTTTATGCTTCAGGGGTGAAATAAAAATATACATGTATCTGCTAGCTCCATTCAAGTATTGTGTAAGATTTGGATGTAATCTCTAACTCTAGTTGTGGTAATGGAAAGAGGTCTACCATTAGAGTTTGTGGCCATTCTGGTGGATGGGGTTGTGGGCATGATGGTGTCTTCTACTATTGTACTGTTTGCTGAAGTTTTGCAGCTTTGGTGGGAGTAGTCAACTTAAATGTGATAGTACATGGATGTTCATGCCCTCATTAGTTTGTATGCTTACCAGATGAACACATGAATGAAACAATGATCCTTGGAATATCATGGATGTAGACGTACAAGGTAGTTCCAAATTGGGATACCAGTCAACAAGCTATCACCTAAAGGAGGACAACTCATCGTTCCAATTGCACCAAGCAAAGAGGAATGGAAAAGAGGTTACAAGCAAAAGAAACCACGAAGCAATGAGTCTTCTTCATCCTGTAGACAAGCAAATGCTACAAGTAGCATGCAAGGATTCAGGAATATCTGGGTACCAAAAGCACAACTCAAGGACAAGCCCTCTCAAATTTGGGTTCCCAAGACATCATCTACCGTACTGAAGAATTTTTCAAAGTTAAAGACACAAAGAAGAGCATCTTCGAGCAGGGAACCTTACACAAGATGGATTTAGAGGACAAAGGAGCACTTATCTTCTCCGCAAACTGTAAAACCAATAAAGCAGTGGAGAGTTAAGTCTTAAAACACTCAACCAGAACAGTTCATCAATGAAAAACCAAGATACCAGTGGTGAGTGGAATTGGAGATGATCTCTTTAGATAGCTGATTCCAGTGTTAGAATTTAAAGCTTCTGTTGAGTCATCAGTTCAGTCAGTGAAACTGAAATAGAGAACGGAGACTGGACTGAAATAGTTATCTGAACTGAAATAGGATACTGATATGAGAGACATACTGGACAACTGGAAAAGTGTTTGCAGTTGCAGATTCAGAGTTCAGGGACAATCAATACAAGATGTAACAGATTGAATATCAAAATGCTTACAACGGTAATGATTACAAGGTGAAGTTAAAGGCGAAGAGAGTGTAGCTTGGAAATACTTGAGAGCTAAGCCAAGAGAACTAAGAAGCAAGAAACCCAATTACAGCAAGAAGCAAGCAACCTAATTACAATGTAAGGGGTCCTATTTGTAGCCTTCCAAGAGTTACTAAAGTAATTGCCGTGGTAATTATTGACGTGTAACTGATCCACTATTCGACTTTTGACTTTCTAGGAGATAGTTCCCGCCTGCTGAAACTATCTTTGCCTTCTACATCCTTCCCTCCTTTCTTAAAATTTTTTATAACTTTCAAATTTTTTGAAAAATCCACTGTCTGATTCTCATTTGGTGTTGAGGAACCCATTTGCCCGTTTGCTGAGTTGGCTAATGTTTCTCATGATAGTACTCCTCTGGAGTTGCTAGCTCTTTTGGTATTGCTAGCTTTATGCCATGCTTGTTGAGTGCTTGACACCCCTATAATTATAATTCCAAGGGTGCCCAACCAAAGAAATTCCAGCGCCTTACTGGAAAATCTATCATTGATTCTGAGATGGAACTACCTAGTATCCTTCCATTGAACCCGCTTCCTCTTGCTCTTCTTCTGTGTTGGTGTCTCAGAAGTCCTAGTGTCAGCATTGTCCTTCTGGATAAGTCTGTAAATGGCCTCCTGCTCAAGCTGATCCCGCCTTTTAGTGGACATCTCAAATTCATAAGGCGTGAGAGGATGATAGGTTTTGGTGTCAGGATCATAGAGCGTGCATTTACCCTTTGTCGCACGGGTTCTGGCCAATTTATGCAATGAGAAGCTGTGTGGATCCATTCTTCCGGAAGAGGCTGATTTGTTTTAATCCTGGCCTCAAAGAGGATCTCAGTCATTTCTTTGTATTGTGGTCCCAACCCTGGTTTAGCCGTGATGTCGTGTTCAGGAATCTTAGAGGACTCCACCATAAATTGAAGTAGCTGGTTTGTGATCTTCGTAAGACCTTTGAGCTGGATTTTCCATTGTCCCATACAGAGCTTCATCCTCTACAGTTCGCCTTGCAATTCCAAAACATCATTTAATTGGAGAGCATCATTGATCAGCGTTTGCCAAGTTTTCCATTCTACAGTGGCTCGCTCATACCAATCCTGAAGATCATCAATGATGTTATAGTATGTGAGCCGATCCACTGGTTCTAGATGTTGAGGATACAAAGCTGGGAAAAACCTAGGCAGCTCGGTCTCTCTAGCAGGCAATGCATACATGAGAACTGGGGAATCATATACAAACTCTAAAATTTGAGAACAGCCTGGTTCTCCTGCTGCATCATCTCCTGGTGACTCTAACCAGTTGAAATAGTCTTCAGAGAGTAGTGGCCTGTTCCCCTACTGTCATTTGAGTTTGTGGTCCCTTACTGCTAGAAGTTTGATCTTCAATAATAGCTTGTACCCTCTGATCCAGAAGTCCTTTGGAAATTTGCATTTGCAGTTGGACTTATTTCAATTGATTTCTAACCTCTTTCATACATTTATATGTAGGCCTATTCCCAAGCAGGAGCTCTAATTCAATGGCTCGGGAATGACAGTCTGCAGTAGACTGCCGCTTCCAGTGTGGATTGACCAGCTTATCATCATAGGTTAGTTCCCATTCAGGTACTCTCTCTAGAAGCTGAATTGTGCTAGGATGCTCAGGTAGCTGTCACAACTCCTGATCATGGAAAGCGGTTGATTTCCAATGCTTGATCATTTCTCTGGTGCCAATATAGTCTTTGAAAATGTTCCAAATAAAAAAGAAGAACATCATCCTCCAGATACATCCTAGTTATAGTAGCTTGCTAATGTCTTAGCCTTTTTTTCAGTGTGATGAGCTATAATGAATGTTGGTCATCACCTTTGAGAGTCTCAGTCACAGCTTTAGCTTTCCCTTTCACATATGAACTGTGTTGTGACTGGTGTACTAGGGAATCTTTAGTGTTGCATGGTTGCTAATCATCAGCCCCTTGATCTCTTGACTACTGATCCTTATATTGGTCTAGCTGGTCTGTTTTGGGCTGACTGCCCCTTGTGGCAGCTGATCCACCAACACCAGATCCTGAAGGTAGAGGTGGAGGAGAGTCATTATCATCATCATGTTTATCTGCTGGTTCATCCTCCCTCTCTTCATCCTTCTCTTTTTCTTTCTCAAAATCCTCATCGAGGTCATTATGCTTATCAATATATTCCAGAATAGCTTGATTTTCCAAAGCATCTTATATTTAGAAAGCTTATCTTGCAAATCACTCTACATTGTTTCCATGAGCGCCTTTAGATTATCTATATTGAAAATGGAATTGCCTTCTGTATTCAGAATATCAACCAAGTTATTGTATATGTATCTCTCTGTTAAAGAGGCTTTCAATGCAGTATGGTTGGTTAGCAATTTGTTGAAATCAACTCTCTTCATCCTTAGCATAGTCTCAAATCTGTCAGCAACTCTCTCAGCCTCTGTCTTTTCTTGTTTTAACTGCCTCAATCTCAAACTCAAGGTTTAACAACTTACTTTCCAATGTCTGAATTGTCCTGGCTGACTAATTTTCAAGAACACTATGCCGCAAGGATTGTGCCATTATATCCTGTTTCAACTTCACTACTTGCTGCTCACTGTTCCTAGGTTCAGCTTTGAGCTGGATTTTCCATTGTCCCATACAGATCTTGATCCTCTGCATTTTGCCTTGTAGTTGCAAATTATCATTTAATTGGAGAGCATCGTTGATTAGTGTTTGCCAGGTTTTCCATTCTAGAGTGGCTCGCTCATACCAATCCTGAAGATCATCAGTGATGTTATAGTATGTGAGCTAATCCACTAGTTCTAGATGCTAAGGATACAAAGCTGGGAAAACCCTAGGCATATCAGTCTCTCTAGCAGGCAATGCATACAGGAGAACTGGGGAATCATGTACAAACTCTAAGAAATTGAGGACAGCTTGGTTCTCCTACTGCATCATCTTCCTGGTGACTCTAACCAGTTGAAACTGTCTTCGTAGAGCAGTGGCCTATTCCCATACTGTTATTTGAGTTTGCGGTCCCTTACTGCTGAAAGTTTGATCTTCAATAATAGCTTGTACCCTCTGGTCCAGAACTCCTCTGGCAATTTTTATTTGCAGTAGGACTTCTTTCAGTTGATTTCTGACCTCTTTCATACATTTATATGTAGGCTTACTCCCAAGCAGGAGCTCTAATTCAATGGCTAGGGAATGATAGTCTACAGTAGACTGCCGCTGCCAGTGTGGATTGACCAGCTTATCATCAGAGGTTAGTGCCCATTTAGGTACTCTCTTTAGTAGCTGAATTATGATAGGAGGCTCAGGTAGTTGTCACAACTCCTGATCATGGAAAGTGCCTGATTTCCAATGCTGGATCATTTCTCTGGCAATGACATATAGTCTCTGAAAATGTTTCAAATGAGAAAGAAGAACATCATCCTCCAGATATATCCTAGTTATAGGAGCTTGCTGATGTCTTAGCCTCTTGTTCAATGTGATGAGCTATAACGAATGTTGCTCATCATCTTTCAGAGTCTGAGTCACAGCTTTAGCTTTCCCTTTCACATCTGAACTGTGTTGTGGCTGGTGTACTGGGAAATCTTCAATGTTGCCTGGTTGCTGATCATCAACCCCTTGGTATCCCGACTGCTGATCGTTATACTAGTTTGGCTTGTCTATGTTGGGCTGACTGTCCCCTCTGGCAGCTGATCCACCAGCACCAGATCCTGAAGGCAAAGATGGAGGAGAGTCATTATTATCATCATGTTTATCTGCTGGTTCATCCTCCCTCTCTTCATCCTTCTCTTTTGCTTTCCCAGAATCCTCATCGAGGTCATTTTTCTTATCAATATAGTCCTGAATAGCTTTTGATTTCACAAAGCACTCTTATATTCAGAAAGCTTATCCTGCAAATCACTGTGCATCGTTTCCATGAGCGCCTTTAGATTATCTATATTGAAAATGGCATTGCCTTTTGGTTTCAAAATATTAGACAAGTTATTGTATATGTATCTCTCCGTTAAAGAGGCTTTCAAATGGTTGGTCAGCAATGTTTTGATATTCACTCTCTTCATCGTTAGCATAGTCTCAAATCTTAGTAGCTCTCTCAGCCTCTGCCTTTTCTTCTTTTAACTGCCTCATCTTAAACTCAAGCTTTAATAGTTTACTTTCCAATCTCTGAATTGTCCTGGCTGACTGATTTTCAAGAACACTATGCCGCAAGGATTATGCCCCTATATCATGTCTCAACTTCACTACTTGCTGTTCATTGCTCCTCAGTTCAACTTTGAGCTGGATTTTTCATTGTCCCATATAGAGCTTGATCCTCTGCATTTCGCCTTGCAGTTCCATAACATCATTTATTTGGAGAGCCTCATTGATTAGCGTTTGCCAGGTTTTCCATTCTACAGTGGCTCGCTCATACCATCCTGAAGATCATCAGTGATGTTATAGTATGTGAGCCAATCCATTGGTTCTAGATGTTGAGGATACAAAGATGGAAAAAACCTAGGCAGCTCAGTCTCTCTAATAGGCAATGCATACAGGAGAACTGGGGAATCAGGTACAAACTCTAAAAAATTGAGGACAACTTGGTTCTCTGCTGCATCATCTTCCTGGTGACTCTAACCAGCTGAAACAGTCTTCGGAGAGTAGTGGTCTGTTCTCCTACTATCATTTGAGTTTGCGGTCCAAAACTCCTCTGGCAATTTGCATTTGCAGTAGGACTTCTTTCAGTTGATTTCTGACCTCTTTCATACATTTATATGTAGGCCTGTTCCCAAGCAGGAGCTCTAATTCAATGGCTAGGGTATGACAGTCTGCAGTAGACTATTGCTGCCAATGTTGACCAGGTTATCATTAGAGGTTAGTGCCCATTCAGGTACTCTCTCTAGCAATTGAATTCTGCTAGGATGCTCAGGTAGTTGGCACAACTCCTGATCATGGAAAGTGGCTGATTTCCAATGCTGGATCATTTCTCTAGCACCAATATGTAATCTCTTAAAACGTTTCGAATTAGAAAGAAGAACATCATCCTTGAGATAAATCTTAGTTATAGGTGCTTGTTGATTTCTTAGCCTCTTGCTCAGTGTGATGAGCTGTAATGTTGCTCATCACCTTTCAGAGTCTCAGTCACAGCTTTAGCTTTCCCTTTCACATCTAAACTATGTTGTGACTGGTGTACGGGGGAATCTTCAGTGTTGCCTGGTTTTTGATCATCAACCCCTCGGTCTCCCGACTGCTGATCCTTATACTGGTCTGGCTAGTCTCTGTTGGGTTGACTGCCCCCTGTGGCAGCTGATCCACTAGCACCAGATCCTAAAGGCGGAGATGGAGGAGAGTCACTATGATCATCATGTCTATCTGCTGGTTCATTCTTACTCTCTTCATCCTTCTCTTCTGCTTTCTTAGAATCCTCATCGAGGTCATTCTGCTTATCAATATAGTCCTGAATAGCTTGATTTGCTAAAGTACTCTTACATTCAGAAAGGTTATCTTGCAAATCACTTTGCATTGTTTCCACGAGCGCCTTCAGATTAGCTATGTTGAAAATGGCATTGCCTTCTTGATTCAGAATATCAACCAAGTTATTGTATATGTAGCTTAAAGAGGCTTTCAATGAAATATGGCTGGTCCGCAATGTGTTGAAATCAACTCTCTTCATCCTTAGCATAGTCTCAAATCTGTCACTCTCAGCCTCTGCCTTTTCTTCTTTTAACTGCCTCATCTCAAACTCAAGCTTTAACAGCTTACTTTCCAATGTCTAAATTGTCCTGGCTGACTGATTTTCAAGAACACTATCCCGCAAGGATTGTACCCTTATATCCCGTTTCAACTTCACTACTTGCTGCTCACTGTTCCTCAATTCAGTTTTGAGCTGGATTTTCCATTGTCGCATACAGAGCTTGATCCTCTGCATTTCGCCTTGTAGTACCGAAACATCATTTAATTGGAGAGCATCATTGGTCAGTGTTTTCCAGGTTTTCCATTCTACAGTGGCTTGCTCATACCAATCTTGAAGATCATCAGTGATGTTATAGTATGAGAGCCGATCCACTGGTTCTAGATGTTGAGAATACAAAGCTGGGAAAAACCTAGGCAGCTCAGTCTCTCTAGTAGGCAATGCATAGAGGAGAACTATGGAATTAGGTACAAACTCTAAAAAATTGAGAACAGCCTGGTTCTCCTACTTCATCATCTTCTTGGTGACTCTAACCAGCTGAAACAGTCTTCGGAGAGCAGTGACCTGTTCCCCTACTATCATTTGAGTTTGCGGTCCATAACTCCTTCGGCAATTTGCATTTGCACTAGGACTTCTTTCAGTTGATTTCTTACCTCTTTAATACATTTATATGTAGGCATGTTCCCAACCAGGAGCTCTAATTCAATGGCTAGGGAATGGCAGTCTGCAGTAGACTGCCACTGCTAGTGTGGATTGACCAGCTTATCATTAGAGGTTAGTGGCCATTCAGGTACTCTCTCTAGCAGTTGAATTTTAGGAAAAACCTAGGCATCTCAGTCTCTCTAGCAGGAAATGCATACAGGAGAACTGTGGAATCAGGTACAAACTTTAAAAAATTGATAACAGCCTGGTTCTCCTACTTCATCATCTTCCTGGTGACTCTAACCAGCTGAAACAGTCTTCGGAGAGCAGTGGCATGTTCCCCTACTATCATTTGAGTTTGCGGTCCATAACACCTTCGGCAATTTGCATTTGCAGTGGGACTTCTTTCAGTTGATTTCTAACCTCTTTCATACATTTATATGTAGGCCTGTTCCCAAGCAGGAGCCCCGGGGGATTCACTCTATATACAAAACGGGATGCCACCTGCGAGCAAACAACTTTGGTAACACCCCTATATACGACTCATATTAGTGAATATGACCCCCCTTTCTATGCTTATACGGAAATCAATGAAGAAAACTATCATACCCCTATCTTACATATAAAATTTAGGTCTCACATGATCTAGCTGAGCAAAACTAGTCAAAGAGCTTCAGCATAGTGAATAACAACGTTCTAAGGAATCACTTCTATTGATAACTAGATGTACGACACTACCCTCAATGTGTCTTAGTTTTGAATTTAAAACTATGCGCCCGATCAGCCCGCACTCTTGTTACTCGTTTAATTCTCACCCATCCAAAGTAGGTGTAAATCAACCCTTCACGTGCTCCAAATCAGCCCTTATCTATGATCGGCTTAATGCTTTAATGTGTGACTTGAAAAAAAACTTTCCCTAAATTCATCTGAGTTCTAGTGCGATGACCAATCGTTATAATTAATCAATCCGGGTCAGTCCCCCCCCCCCCCCCCCCCCCCCCCCCCCCCCCCCCCCCCCCCATAAATATGATACCCCCCTCCCTTATCTTTAAGCTTGAGAGATAAATTATTGGGGGTCCTACTCCTAACTTATATGCTTATGTAACTTGTAAAAAAACACCCCTTCCCTACACTTACGTGGTGCGGTAAGTTTTTCATGGTGAATCCCCTGGGGTAGGAGCTCTAATTCAATGGCTAGGGAATGACAGTCTACAGTAGACTGCCACTGCCAGTGTGGATTGACGAGCTTATCATCAAAGGTTAGTGCCTATTTAGGTACTCTCTCTAGCAGTTGAATTTTAGGAAAAACCTAGGCAGCTCAGTCTCTCTAGCAGGAAATGCATACAGGAGAACTATGGAATCAGGTACAAACTCTAAAAAATTGAGAACAGCCTGGTTCTCCTACTTCATCATCTTCCTGGTGACTCTAACCAGCTGAAACAGTCTTCGGAGAGCAGTGTCTTGTTCCCCTACTATCATTTGCGTTTGGGGTCCAGAACTCCTCTGGCAATTTTTATTTGTAGTAGGACTTCTTTCAGTTGATTTCTGACCTCTTTCATACATTTATATGTAGGCCTGTTCCCAAGCAGGAGCTCTAATTCAATGGCTAGGGAATGACAGTCTGTAGTAGATTGCCACTGCTAGTGTGGATTGACCAGCTTATCATCAGAGGCTAGTGCCCATTCAGGTACTCTCTCTATCAGAGGTTAATTATATCTTAGGAAACCCTTGATAATTATGTTAACCTTAGATAATTAATTTACCTAATTATTTTAGCAGAATTATATTTTTTTAGGACAAATTAAAAGGGAGAAATTAACAAATTGATTCAAAATGCTTTGAGTTATTCAGAGGTTAATTACATCTTAGAGAACCTGTGATATTTATGTTAATCTTAGATATTTAATTCACTTGATTATTTTAGAAGAATTACACTATTTGTAGGACAAATTAAAAGAGAAAAATTAGAAAATTGATTCAAAATGGGTTGGGTTATTTATTAGAGGTTAATTACATCTTAGAGAACGCGTGATAATTATGTTAACCTCATATAATTAATTTACCTAATTATTTTAGCAGAATTATACTATTTTTAGGACAAATTAAAAGGGAGAAAATAGCATATTGATTCAAAATGCTTTAAGATGATTATCAAAGATTAATTGCATTTTATGAAACCTGTGATAATTATGTTAGCCTCAGATAATAAGTTTACCTAATTATCTTAGCAGAATTACATTGTTTTTAGGACAAATTAAAAGGGGAAAAATAGCAAATTGATTCAAAATGCTTTAAGATAATTATCAAAGGTAAATCACATTTTATGAAACTCATGATAATTATCTTAACCTCAGATAATTAGTTTAACTAATTATCTCAGCAGAATTAAATTAGGGTTTTAGGGAAAACTAAAAGGGGAAAATCAGCAAATTAACCTAAAAATATTTGAGATAATTGTTAGAGGTAAATTACATCTTATGTAACCTATAATAATTATCTTAACCACATATAATTATTTGAGATAATTATCGTAGTAGAAAAACACTATAAGGGGGAAATTAATAAATCATGTGCTATGATTACATGCTATTTATCAAAGCTAAATCATAGGAAAGAGAGGGCGTGATAACTATGTCAAGGTTCAAAAAGTAGTATAGATATTTATCTAAGTCAAATTATACTAATTCTAGCTAAAAACTAAAGAGGGAAATTAGTAAATCATGCTATATGATTACATGCTATTTATTAGAGCTAGATTACATGATAAAAAAGACTATGATAATTATGTCAAGGTTAGAAACTTAGTATATATATTTATCTAAGTCAAAATATACCAATTCTGGTTGAGATTTAAATAGGAAAATTAGTAAATCATGTTATATGATTACATTCTATTTATCAGAGTTAGATTACATAATAAAGAGGTTGTGATAATTATTTCAAGGTTAGAAAAGTAATATTAATATATATTTAAGTCAAATTATTCTAATTTTATCTGAACAATGAAGATGAAAATTATGTAATTAAGTTGAAAAATAATAATATAATTACCAGAGGTTAAAAATATCCTTATCTACTTGTGATAAATATACCATAGCTAATTAGTGAGTTTAGAAAATTATAATTGACCAAAAGTCCTATTTTTAGCCAAAGATTAATTTAAATAAATAGACCTTGGGGTCAAAAGTTTTTAGGAAAATTATAGTAAGTGTAAACCTATGATATAAAGTTGAGAAAATGAAATTTTTAAGAGAAAATAAATAGAATAAATATTAAGCTCAAAATAAGTAGATTCCAAGCTTAAAATTCGATGAAAAAATTAGGAAAAAGGATAGCTTAGAAAACCCTTTGGGAAGCTGTGGAAGAAGTTATCATGCCTATATAGGAAAATAAGAAATTACTAGGTCAAGAATTTACCAATTAAGACTATAAATTTAACCTAGAATTGGGTAAAATTGGATACAAAAGTTAAGTCTAGCTTTTGGATAATTTACCTAATGATTAGACATCCTTTTTATAAGGAATAAGAAGTTATGGCACCTAAAAGGACCCGAGCCAATCCTACATCTAATGATGAGGACGTAGCTCCAAAACGAACTAGAGCGTCGCACGACGACGAAGCCGGGGGCCTAGTAGTAGGCCTACATAGGAGAGTCTTTAGGCGCCAGTGCAGCAACAGATGGCCGATCAATCTCAGGTGGGTTTCCCATTATTCAATTAAGTCTTTAAATAGTTAAGTTCTTTTTATAAGTTAGCATTGCATACGTAAGGAGTGAGCAAGAATCAGAAAAGGAATAATTGACCAAAAACGGAAGGTTACTTCCAACGTGCATTTGTTTTATAATATAGGAAAGAATTGTTTGGGTTAAAATTGGTTGAATTAGGAAAGATATGATTGATCATCCTTAAGACAGCTTGTCTCAAGACACCTCTGACTCCTTGGTATAAATTGATGATAATGATGGTTTTCCAGCCACGGGTAAGTCGGTTACCCCCATGAACGATGAGTTTCTACTCCATGTCATGTCTTGATGTTTCTACATAAGTTAGGATACCGTTTTTATCCTAGGGGAGCCGGCCGGTTGTATGGGAAACTGGTTTGGTGTATGGGCACCCGGAACCTTGGATGGGGGTTTATCCACTCCGGATTATGAATAAGGAATGTGTGCCATTTTTCACCCTTAGGTGGTCTTGAGACAAGAAGAGTATTGGTCATAGTTATTATGGACAATGTTTTGATTGACATTACCCTGTCTTAAGTTTAAAGATGTCTGTTTGCTAAAAGAATGTTTTCAATACTGTTTTCAAAGGCTGTTTTAATAAAATTTTATTATGAAGGATAAAAGGAATCATTATTTTAATTGTGTTAAGAACGTGGTAGTAATTAAATAACAAAAGAATCATGTGTGAGTGCGGGGTGGTAAGTGGGGATTGACTAAGATTGAATCATGGACGGGTGGACATGATTAGTCAGGTAACTATCCATCCCTGCGCACTAAAATGTTTAGAAAACTTCTTCACTTGGAAGAGTAGTCCACCCGGCTGTGCCCTCACATATGTTAGAGGTAAAAAAGCGTTGGTTGAGAATACCTTAGCCAAATTGTGGAAGTTATAGGGCCGAAATAGTTTTTTTTGGACTTTTAATACATTTTCCAGTTTCCACTGCGAGACAGGACTAGGTCTTCTTCTAAGGCTATAGACCCAAGCCATTGTTAATGGTAAAGGACTATTCCTTGGATTTTCGTGTTTAGAGACTTCGATTTTTATCAGACCTAGAGACCTGTCAAGGATCCCATCCCGATCTTGGTATTGGCGGGTTGGGGATCTCACATCATTTGAATAATATAGCTTGATTTTGGCCCCATTATAAACACTGGCATCAGTAATCCAGATAAATCTTTCAATTTTACTGTGCCATTGGAAAACACCCGATCAACTTCATAGGGAGCCCAAGCTATCTTTAAGTTTGGTTTCTTAGGACCCAGTTTTGATTGATATAGCAGAACCAAATCTCCTTTTTGAAACTCCCTGACTTTGATTCGTCTATCATGCCAGTGTTTCCATCTTTGCTGAACAATTTCCTATTCCAGCATAGCTTTCTGTCTTAACTCATCCAAGTGTGTTAACTCCTCCAGTCTCTATTTCAGATTGTGATTAAAATCCAATCCATACTCTACAGCCATCCTGAGACTGGGTATTACAAATTCCATGGGGACAACAGCTTCAGTGCCATACACCATTCTAAATTGTGTCAGTCCAGTGGTGACCTTATAGGCTGTCCTATATGCTAAAGAGCAGTTTGGAGCTTCAAATCCCACTGATGTGGCTCTTTCTGCACAATCTTAGTGAGAATAGTCTTGACAGCCTTGTTACTGCTCTCTGCTTGCCATTGCATCTAGGATAATATGGTGTTGATTTTTGATGCTTTACTGAGAGCATTTCCATTAGAATATCCATAGTGTCATTTATAAAGTGTGTTCCTTGGTCATACACAATCTCCACAGGACACCCATATCAGCAAATAATATTTTCAAATAAAAATACAGCAGTGGACTTCACGATGTTGCTAGGAAGAGCTCTAGCTTCCACCCATTTGGTGACATAACAGGTGGCCATCAATATATACCGATTCTTTCTTGGAATAATTTTCTTGAATGGACCCATGAAATCTAGACCCCATTTCATAAATACCCCTAGTGGCTGGATTGAAGTTAGAGGAGTCATATCTGATGCTGTGGGTCTGCCCATCCATTGGCATATATCACATGTTTTACAAAAGCTTCTAACATCAGATATTAAAGTTTGCCACCACAATCCAGCTTGTAGAATCTTCTTGGAAGTAATATTAGTGGAGAAATGTCCTCTAGGATCCCCATTATGTGCCTCTGAAATAACTTGCATTCTTCCCTCCATATGTACACATCTTTGAAGAACCCCATCTACTCCTAGTCTGTAAAGTGATCCGCCAATGATGGTGAACTTCAGACTCTTAATAATCAGGACCTTCTTCTTACTCTGAGTCCAATTTTCTGGGAATCCTCTCTTAGAAAGGAACTGATATACACCATATAACTCTGGATCAGCTGTTTCCCCAGCTCTAATCTGAAACAGTTCTGCATACACTGGCTCATCTCTCAAAGATGCCTCAGAGTGCCATCCATAATCCTGGACAGGAAATCAACACCACAATGGGTTTTACCAAGATGATGAGAAATGCGAAATTCAAATTCCATCAGGAACATCATCCATCTTATCAACCTGCCTTGAATAATGACTTTGTTAATAAAAAACAATAATGCCTGATGATCCACATAAAAATGGAATAACTTGACCAACAAATAGTGTCAAAAAATTAGTAGCACTAAAAGCCATTCCTAGGGCTTCTCTTTCAGTAGTTGTATATCCTTGTTCAGCCTGACTGAATCTGACTGGCAAAATACACTAGATAAATAGTCCTCCCTTCTGGCTGAGCTAATATTGCTCCCATCACCAGTCCTGAAGCATCTACATGTACATGAAAAACGATATCCCAAACCGGCTTACTGATAATAGCATTCTTCAAACTCTGGAAACTCTCCTCACATTCAGCAATCCAAATGAACTTGCTGGTCTTCTTTGTGAGCTCATATAGTATTACTCCGGTCCTTAGGAGCAATCTGTAACTGGTTATAACCACTATAACCATCCATAAAGCCATACATCTCATATCCTGCAATTTCATTAAGCAGCATGTCCATAAAGGGTAACGGAAAGGGATCCTTGATGGTCTGAGCATTCAGCTTCCGATAGTCTACACAGACTCTAAGATTTCCATTCTTCTTGGGTACTACTATAATGGGAAATAACAAGTCACTATTGGCTACTTCAGTAATGAACCCACTCTTCAGAAGGTTATCGATCTCTTCCTTGACCTTCTTAGCATAATTCAGATTCATTCGGTATCGTTGCAACCGCACTGGTTTGGCATCCGGTTTCAATGGTATTTGATGTTGACATACCTCTGGGTCTACTCCCTTGAGATCTAGTATGTTCCCATGTGAACACATCTTTGTACCGCTGGAACATATGTCGGGCCTTCTCTTTCATCCCTGGATTCAGATGATTGTTGACTTTGATCAATCTAGGATTTTCCTCAGAACCCAGATTCCATTCCTCTATTTCTTGATCATCTGGAAGCAACCAAGTTAGGCCCACCACCCTTTCTTTTGGTCCCAAGACTCCTAAGCATAATCCCAAGACGGCCCTCTAAGCTCTGAACTGCTATTTTGATTTTCAATAACTTCTCCAAGGTGTACTTGTTCAAAAACCGTTGGCGTACTGGAATCAACTGGTTCTTCCGGCCTTCCAGTTAGCTGAACTGGTCATTCTCCAGAGTTCAGTTCAGTGAACTGATCTGGAAATTGCTTCTTTTGCTTTTCAGCCCGGTCTTTGTCCAATAATACTACATTGAGATCTATTTTAGCTAGTGGAAAAATATTCATTGCCACCAGCATCCTCAATTTTCTTCACCCTATACTTTTGGCAAAGCTCTTTTGGTCGCAGCTCCTTTCTCTAGATCCTAGTGTTGTTTGTCTGAATCTAAATTCTACTATTGGCACCTTGTATTGTCAGAGTCTGATTAGCATAGTCGTGAACAACCTATGTTGTTCGTAACCATGGCCGTCCCAATAGCATCCCATATGCTCCTTACACATCTAATACTAGGAAGCTGATTTTGAACTTTCTTTATCCACCCTTATGTGCATATTGTCTATCATCCCAGTTGCCTAGACAACTCGATGATCCGCCATTCCAACTTTGAAAGGTGATGGTTTCAGGTTTGTGATACCCATTCTTTGCTGAAGGTGTATCCCCGGGATATTTACTCCTGCTCCTCCATCTAGTATGACACCAGATAGTGGCTCCCACTGTTTCCTAACCTTGTAGTCTACCTGGATCATCAACACTTTATCATCTCTGATAGCAGCCAAGTCAACTACTCTGGCTTCTGCTTCAGCCTTCCTTCGCTGTCTGATGAATTTCGCTGCTTCAGGCAAAGTTTTTCTAATATCATCTAGTTCAATTGTGAGTTTTTGAATTCTGTCACAAATCTTGACATGAATTTCTTCCCTCTCTTGATTAGATTTGCTCTCAGAACTTGAAGAATCGGGAGTATTTGCACAATACCATTCCTCCGTTCTGGTGCGTTCAGTGCCTCTTTCAATGTTTTTTGTTGGCAGTTATATATGATTTAATGTTCCCTAATTCCTCCATCAGTCTCTGAACTGCAACCAACCTAGCCTCAGGAATCCCAGACCCTCACTGATTTGGTTGTGCTTTCTCAGAAGACTGGGATGGTATCTTTTGAATGACCCGAGCATCAGGACTTTCTGGCTACTCTGGCAGCTTCTTGGCTAAATCTTTTGTGATCTTTGCCGCCAGTTCTCTTTGCTCCTGCCATTCATCAACTACCTTTTCTTTACCCTTGGCCTTCCACACCTCTCTCTGCTGAGCCCATTTGCTACTTTTAGGACTGACTAGTTTTGCCGGATCATCTAGAATTTCCTCAATGACCACCCCTTTGCTGTGTGTAGCTGCTTGTAGAGGAACTGGCTCTAGAGCCTTCGCCTTAGTAGCCGTAGTAGTAGGTGTTTCTGGACACTGAGTTGCAAAATGCTCATATTGCCACAAGAATAGCAGTTTAGACTTCGGTTCTGGAAATTACTATGACCCCGGCCCCGGCCAGTACCCCCTGGTACCTACCGCGCCCAGTACCAGTACCACTGGTATTTGATTTCTCTTATTGGGGTACACTAGTAGTCTCCACTCTGACTGGTTCAGCATTGGTAAATGCCACTACATACAAATATTTTCCCTTCTTGAAGTGATGAATGCGAATGCCACAATTATTCGATAAATGACCGTATGCTTTGCAATAGGCACATTGTGGACATTCATTAAAAACATGATCTTTAGATTTATACTTTGAACACCAGGTTTCCATTCTTCTTACTGGTTGTTTGGTCTGGCTGATTTCAGCAATCTGCTGGGGCATCTCATCAATCTTTCTGGACAAAGATCCCTTCTTAGCCTTGTCTTTGCTCTTTTCATCTGAGCTGCTTTCAGAGCTACTAGAATCAAAATTCTCAGTGGAAGAACTGCTACTATTGGACCTCCTGTTCTTGTGACTCCTTTCCTCCTTTGCCTACTGTTCAAGCTTCAGGGCTCGCTGCACCAAATCATTGAATTTCTTTGTTGGTGCGAACACCTCCTATTCCCTAAGCTTTTTACTACGGAACCCATTTAAAAACCATGTTCGCAACCTCTTTTCTGATGGTGGCTCCTGCAGCTGCCTGGTTAGCTCCTTGATTATCTCAACATAACTTCTAACTGATAATCTTCCTTGCTTTATCTTATCTAGTTCATAGAGGATGTCCTCATCTACTCTGTTGTCTGAATATTCCAGTCTGAAAGCTTTGAGGAATTTTTTGTATGATCTGAGTTGGCAAGCCGGGTGATGGTAGTACCATTTCCTTGCTGCATCCTTTAGTGTCTGAGGAAAGTATTCCCCCCCAGCCATCTTCATCAATATTCTTCAAGTCATGTTCAAAAGCTTGGATATGAACATGTGGATCATCTTTGTTTCCACCTTTGAACATTGGAAAAGAAATTTTCAATGAAGAGGTATAATCATGCCGGTCAGCATCGTTTCTGCCTCTTTTGACATTAGGAACTTGACTCCTTCTTGAAGACTTCTTGGAATGGTCCGTATCAGCATCCCAATCAATTTCTTCCTCAATATCAATTTCTGTCTCCTCCGTGGCTTTTCTACTAGGATTGTGGCAACTAACCTTACTGCATTTGGCCCCAACATCGACTGGTTTTGGGTACCATCACTTCAGCTGAAATTTCCAACTAGGAGATAAGAGTTTTCTGGTCAGCGAGCAAACGGATCTAACCACCGTGATTTCCAAAATGAAATTGGAGATGATCTCTTTAGATAGCTGATTCTAGTGTTAGAATTTAAAGCTACTGGTGAGTCGTCAATTCAATCAGTGAAACTGAAATAGAGAACGGAGACTGGACCGAAATAGTTATCTGAACTGAAATAGGATAATGATATGAGAGACATACTGGACAATTGGAAAAGCATTTGCAATTTTAGATTCAGAGTTCAGGGACAATCAATACAACATATAACGGATTGAAGCTCAAAATGATTACAACAGTAATGATTACAAGGTGAAGTTAAAGGCGAAGAGAGTGTAGCTCGAAAATACTTGAGAGCTAAGCCAAGAGAACTAAGAAGCAAGAAACCCGATTACAGCAAGAAGCAAGCAGCATAATTACAATGTAACGAGTCCTATTTATAGCTTGCCAAAAGTTACTGTAGTAATTGCCGTGGTAATTACTGACGTGTGACTGATCCACTGTTCGGCTTTCAGTTTTCCAGGAGATAGTTCCCGCCTGCTGAAACTATCTTTGCCTTCTAATCATTGATACCGACAACTCAAGAATTCAATGTACCAAAGCATCCTGACGATACAATAAAGCAAAGAGCATACAAGCTACAAGATTTTCTCTTTGGGAAACAACAACAAGAAACCTGGACCACAGAAACCCTTGAGTTAATTACTCAAGATCCAACTCTTGCACAACATAATGGTTTGAATTGCATTGATCTTTGAAGCATGGTAGAGCCAACCAAGGCTATGCATAGACATGATTATTCAACCCATGCATATAATCGTCCCGGAGTACGCCATCTAGGAGGGGTGGAAGGGAACTAAGTAATTAAGGGCAATGTTTGAAGAGGGAGGAAAAACTTGGATGTTAACGTGTGATTTTTTGCAAAATTACCTAATAATACCCTTAAAAAAATCATCAACAGGGGAATTTAATTGATAACATCTCCTCGATGAGTGTAAATAGTGTATATACTATCAAAAAAGATATAAAAAATAGCCTTTTTTGCTTATTTTCATCATTTTTCTTGATATTGGGACTTAAAAATGGAGAAATCCACCAAAAAACAATACAGTAGTATTTTCAATGAATTTTTTTAATTGTTGATTTTTCACTTTTCTTTTTTAGTGCATTTTATTATTTTCTTTGATTTTTTCAATAAACAAGTCAAAATTTAATAATAAATAGCAAAGGAGCTCAAATGGAGAAACGGAAGATACAATAATGATCAGAAGGACAAGGTGGATAGGCGCAAAAATTTTCAATCGAATCGAAAGATGGAAGCGGGAAGCCTCAATTAGGCCGCCAAGGCCTACTTTTGCAATTTTTTGCAAAATGAGCTAACAGAATTTGATTGAAGAAATTTTTGAGTCTCATAGATTTCATGGCCTAGTAGGACTAACAAGGAAATCAGGGGAAAAATATTCTGGGAAGTTCGAGTATAGATATCCAAGGTAGCCCAAAATCACCTCATTTCCACTAGTCACTCTTGGAGGAGAGAGCTTTCTGCCTTCTTCGCGCGCGATTTCCGCAGTCTACAATTGTCCTTTTACAGCACCGTCTCACACGAGACATGAGGGGTAAGTTCTAAATTTATCAATGAACATTTCTATACGGCCAGGTAGCAAGTCTAGGCTCAGGAAAAAACCCTAGAGACCCAGCTGTGCACGAAGTCCTACAACACAAAATTGACCATAGCAGCCTGTCAGCTCAACCGAATTGGACGAGACTTGAATTGTAGCATGAACCTATATAATAGAACACTTTCATATCACTAGATGACCTTTTAGAAGGGTTCAAAGGTGTCCCAAGTAAATACTCTAGGTTTTTGCCACATGCCAGAATTGGATTCTGACTCCACGAGCAGCTTATAGACGAGGTCTATACACAATATACCTAGATAGTATCATGGAAACATTGCAGGAAAGCTCTTTAATAGAAAAATACAGCTCGAAGACTACAAAGCTTCAAATTTGACATATGAAGTCAAACTGACTTCGAAAGGGCCAAAACTGGATGAGTAGCATCAGGACTATGTAGCGGACAAGTCCATAGCTTCAAAAGTGACTAACCAACTCTACATGCCAAGTAGTCACAAAAATCAGTGATCTCAAAGTTGACAAGAGCACAAAGTGATGTCAACACGACCGAACTTTACCAAATTCATATTAGGACTTGTTTTAGATGTATTAAAGATGTTTAGGTCATCAAATTGTCAATTCTTGCAAAAAAAAGGACTATTGTAAATAATCGTGATTATTTACTTTTGTGCTTGTTTGGCTTGGAATTAATCTCTTTACTTCACTTATCACTTGTACACATGTATTACATACCACATGTCAAGTATGAGCCAAAATAATCAAGAAAATCTTTGAATTTGTCAAAAAACGCACCAAAGTATTTTCAATCTAATTTTTGAATTAATTGTCACATTTTTGATCCAAATCACCCCATATCTCACACACAAACTCTACATCATGCTTAGAACCAAGTTGCAACAAAAAATGTACAAATTGATGAAAGAGTTGATAATCGCGATTATTTACTTTTTAACCAAAATGGATGCAATTGGAAACTTCCAAGGGAGGTAAAGGGACCAAGAATCAAGAACCCTGCAAAGAAGGTTCCAGAGGATCCCAAATATTTACTCGAGCGGATGTATGGAGAAGCTGAAGCTTTAAAGATTAAAGAATCTCTAGAAGCTCAAAGAAAAGCAACGAAAGAAGTGGCTGAGCAACAAAGACAAGCGTAAGCTACACAACAAAACGAGTCACATCCTGATGAAGGAGAGATGTCAAGACCCTCTTCACCAACTACAGAACAAGAAGATCAGCCCATGCCAAGTCCAAGGCCTTTACTAACACATAAATCTAATGAAGGCGATGCACCAAGGAAAAAGAACCTGAGAAACAAGAAGAAGCTAGTTTTGAACAACCCAAGGAAGCCAAAACAGTTGAAATAGGACCTTTCTCTACAATAGCTCAAGCAGAACCAGCTGAAGCAGGACCTTCCTCTACTACAGATCAAGCAGAAACAACTGAAGCAGGACCTTTTTCTACAGCAGATCAAGCAAAAGTAGTTGAGTCATCCACAAAGCCTCAAGAAGAGGAAACATTTACACCTGCAAAACCTCAAGAAGAAGCAGTAGAACCACCTCCACGGCCACAAGCAAAAACCGTTGTACCAACAAACGAGCCACAAACAAAATGGCAGAAAATTAAAAACAACCCTAGGTAGAACCTGAAGGCTAGGAAACCAATGACGAAGTCATCATGCAGGTAAATGAAAAAGCAAAGCAAATGCAGCTGATGACAGACAAGATGAGAATAACAACACTTAGCCGTAGTGCCAAGGCTAAAGAGTTGGAACAAGTCATTGATGCTCTACAAGGAGAGCTAGATGACAGAATGAACATCATTGAAGATCTTCAAAGGAAGATTAAAGAGTTGAAAAGTGAAGCAAAACAACACCAGATTGCCAGGGAGAAATAATAGAAAGAAATGGAAGAGCTGGGAGAGCTCCTGACAAAGTTATCTGATGCATGCAAAAGAAAAGATCAACAACTGACAGAGGTAACCAATGAAATTTTAACATATCGTGAATGTTGTAACTCCTACTTTCAAGATAAACAGTGTAATTGATGAGCCGGGGCTACAAGCTTCCAGATTGTATCAACCTATCTTAACTTAGAGCTCTCAGATTATTAGTTTTTGACCAAAGAAACCTTGGCTAAGGTATAAAAGCCAATTTTTGTAAGTATTTTGTAAGTTTTGGATAATAGAAACATAGCGTGAGCTAACGGTGCTCACTTCTCTCCTTCTCCTGCTTCCTACTGCCTTCCCGGTTGTCACATTGCATTGCCGTCTATTGCGTTGCAACCGCAGGTAGGAGCTCTACGCATTGACATAAACATTTCATGGTAATTCGTAGCTTTTGACATCACCGACTCGCAGCCTAGTTTCATCATAAGTAGGACTTTAAGCTAGGAAATCATAAAGTAAGCATAGATGGGATATTGGGGCATCATTGCTAAGCATTTAGATGCATTCTGGGTCGAAAACGACTAGGTCAAAAACGATTAGGTAAAAAACGACTAGGTCAAAAACTTATTGACGTTGATAATCACGATTTTTACACTTGAACTAAAGTGAGATTTGAGACCATAAACATGTGTACTTAGGTCTTATAAACATGTCCTAGAAGTTTCATAATGTTTGGATGTCGTTTGATGTTGTAACGGTTATGATTTGTTTGTGGATTAGCGATTAGCTTTTGGTGATTTTGGTCATTTGAGTGTAGCTTGTATTAGATGTGAGTTGTTTGCTGTTTTCCAAGAGATTGAAAACCTCTTGTAGCCTCTATGCACTAGTCGAGTCAGCTTTGTCCAATGTATTGAAAATTATGTTCGTGGTTCTCCCTATGTCTGCAATAAGATATGAGTGAGGTTAGAAACCCGTCCCACAAATGTACAATGCAACTTGGATCAACATGAGCAAGCCAATGACTTGCTACAAACACTACTTATAGATTTTTGTAAGCTGAACTAGGTGATAACTATGGGTGCCATTTCTTTCCCCTTTGGAGAATTGGTTGGTCAAGATCAATAGGTTATTTAGGCCATTGATTGTGGCCTGGACACCCTATGTGAGATAGTGATGTGGGGCGGTGATAGTGGTCATCAAGATATTAACAACAACATTGGTGATCTACGTTCAGAGCTTGATGATGGTGAGGACATAGTTGTGTAAGGTCTTCAGTACAAGGATATTTGCTGAAAAGAACAAGAAGGAAGATCAATATTACAGTTCATACTCCAACATGATGAGGGACACCACCAAATCTTTTAAGGTGATGCATGCAATAGCAACATAGAGGAAAACATAATGAATTTCTCATATCCCACATGCAATCCCATTGACCACAATTGCTCCCAAGAGTTCCATGAGTATGCTCCATAGAATATATAAATTTGTTTCACAACCTGCATTGAAATGCCTCCATAAAGGTGGAAATTTTCACATCAAAGCTCAAATACCATGTACACTTGAGGGGGAGGAGCCCCCTCAAAGAAAATGTACATTTGTGTCTACATCATGCACATGCAAAGATGACACAGGCACAAGAGAGAGGAAGAGAGAGAGTATGCACAAACACCAAGAGGTTTAGAATTTTGTGTTTGTTCATTGGGATCTGGTTACATTAGATAGTGCGAGATGTAACATTTTAAACCTCCAGTGATGACATGGAATTATCATTCCAACAAAGTCGAAGAAGCACATCCTACATTAGCTATGCAAATATGTGAGCATTGTAATTCCCTTGGTCCCTTGCAAGTAGTGCATGGTCATTGATGGGTGTGTCAGTGTGATTTGGTAGAGTGAAATAAATGTGCCTATGAACATTGGTATTGACTGTGCTAACATGTTTGTTGATGATTCTCATTGGCTCTCATCAAGTAGAAGAAGGGATAAAACTGCTTTATTGGTGGATTGTCCTTTGGGCTTTTGTTGGGTTTATTGATGCAATTCACAAGCTACCCTTTATTCCCAATTTTTTTGAGTTTGTAAGCATTCATTTTCACTAAGTGGTTTATATATCTATACTTGCTATCCAAGCATGGCACAGAGAAGTTGGTGAAGAAATTAGAGTCTGCATTGGCAAAGATTATGGGAAGCAAAGATTAAGCTTTTTGAGGACTATAAACAAGAGTGTAGTAGCCGATCACTTTTTTGATGTAGTCATTTTTTGTACCTATTATGAGGCGCATTATAAAAAAAGAAGACCTAATTGATCTTGTGACTGCTTTTCCTTTGAACCTAAGTACCACCAATTATTGTACAGTTAAAATAAATCATCTTTTGTTGTGTGTGTGTGTGTGTGTGTGTGTGTGTGTGTGAGAGAGAGAGAGAGAGAGAGAGAGAGAGAGAGAGAGAGAGAGAGAGAGAGAGAGATAGTATTGGTGAAAGAGGGGATTTGGAATAATCTCTCTCTCTCTCTCTCTCTCTCTCTCTCTCTCATGCGTGCGCTTGCGCATGCACGTACGCACACACACACACACACACACACACACACACACACACACACACACACACACACGTACACACACACACACGTACGCACACACACACACACACACACACACACCCCTTAATTGTTTCTTGAATAAAACATTTAGAGTCTAAGACTTATTAAGGAGATCTTTTTGTGTGTATGTGTGTGACAAAGAGAGAGAAATCCTAAGTCTAGTGTACCTCACTAGCTGTTGAAAGGGGAAAGTGGGGGGGGGGGGGGGGGGGGGGGGGGGAGGAGAGAGAGAGAGGAGAGAGAGAGAGAGAGAGAGAGAGAGAGAGAGAGAGAGAGAGAGAGAGGGTGGGAAAGGGTAGTGTATGTTGTGTAATGGTAGCCTCCCAGTTAATAATCCATGTCATGCTTCACCGCTTACCATCATGTTTATGGTGATGGAATGTTATCATATGATGTATGGGAACTCATGGATTGATGTGGATGCCTCATATGCATGGTTATGACTACTTTCCACCTTTCTAAGTCAAAACTAGCTCTACGTGCTAGAGAGGTGAAGTGCATATGTGATGCATCAACTTTGCATGGTTGGAAGTTGTCAAAATTGGATTTGTATATCATGATTAGTTGCTGGTCGGACTCTTTTTATGCATAAAAGAATCACGTATTAAGAGTCACATGTGTATGGACTCCAATTGATTGCAGGGGATGTGTCAAACTTCAAGTGTGGGAGTTGGTTCAATGTGATTATGATTTATGGTTAAGGGCTGATATTCCCTCATGGATTATGGTTGAAATTTTATGGTGTAAGCTTATTGTTTTTTTTCGTGGATTTGGTTATGTTGTTGAAATGCTGCCAAAATTTTTGCAGCCAAGGATTGGTCGTGCCTCACCCAAGTAGGGTGGAGTGCTCACCCGTTTCATGTCATTGGATTATGGTTTATGAATTTTGGATTGGATCATCAAGTTATCAAGATGGTTTACGGTAGACGTGTAAGGGTAGAGACCCTGTACAGTCTAGCTTCTTGGAAAAGATTGTTTGTGCATGCAGAAAGAGCTATTGTGATTGCACTCATGTGTTATGTTTCTCATGGCAGCATCGCTACAAGACTAGGATCACCTACATTGCTTAGCCTTAGACTAAAGAGTCGTTGACCTAGGGCTTTGCTGGATCGGGGGTGTTGGTCTAGATCTTCTTCTTTTTGTTAGGCTCATCTACACGGTTAGTGTGTCGGGGGTTGAATGACCTACATGGATAGCACGTCGGGGATTTTACCTTGGCTTTGCCTAAACACCCGATGCTAGGCATCAAAGAGGCATGGCACCTAAACTGGTATGGTTGGTGTTGATACCCTACCACCTGCTGGTACTTGGGATCCTTTCAGAGCTCGGGTTCATGGAGGGAGGTGAAGCGGCCTCAGCTCATGTCTGGGTCAGGTAGGTTGGAGGTGTTTTGGCTCGATCCTCGCGAAGTGAAATTCTCTCTACCCGTAGTAAAGCGGAAGTGGATGGGTGGATCGGACGATCCCTACACAGGGTCCGATGCTCTACTAGTTGTTTTGTCATAAACTCTTTTTTTTAATGTTATGGTTACCCAGATTTTGTCATTGCATTAATACATGGTTTCCTGTTCCATTTAGATGGGCATTTAAAGATTCTCTGTTGTCATTCTCTCGTGTCTCTGTGCACTCTACTTCACCCTCTACTATATTCTCTCTCTCTCTCTCTTCCAGCAACGCACTGTACACATATATTCACCCTCCACAATGGTATATTTTTCTTGAGTACGCTTTCATTCATAACACCCATTCAGGGGTAGCACTAGTCGCTAGGTATCTCTGGATGCAGTCCGGCTCATGGCCTAAACTCCATGCTTGGTCGACCGTTGAGGACTCCTCCCATTCGCAACTCTGATGTATATTGAAAATTGTATAAAAGTGTAAATTGTAGACTTTGTGCATAGACCCCTGGGGAGGGGTATCCCTCACTTTAAGAAATTGAAAAGGCAAGGTAATGGCCCATTTGTGATAAGTGATGTATCACCTAGTGAATCCATAAAACTTGTGACATTAAAATGAGGAGATGCCTAATTGGATCAATGGTTGAAAATTGAAGAAATGCCATTTCAATCTCACTAGTGACATGCTAGACAAGATTCATCAGGCAAAGGAACGGAAGCAAAAAGCTCTAGCTATCCAAGACCATGCCAAGAGAAGCTGCAAATTTTGAAGCACAAAGAATGACAAAACACAACTCCAATTTGAAAATTGGGAACATCATCTCCTGTTATTGAAGCAATTGAGAACAAGCTAGACTGTCTTGGAGGTATGGATGTACAAATCAATCTCTAGCTTACATATGGATCAACAAAAAGAGTACTTGTGGATACTAGTGTACGAGTCAATGCCATGAAGTATTCAATGTACCTAAAGATGTCAGATAGAATAGTGATGCCAAATAAAATTGAGCTCAATGTAGCCAACAAGGGAACAATGGTCAACTTAGGACATGCCAATGTATCAATCAACATCGGCGACAACCACTACCCACATCAATTTCACGTCATGGTAGACACTGATCTTACTTAATGAAGCAATCATCTTAGGAGTCTCATGGATGCAGACTTATAAATCTATTCTAGATTGACAAGATCACACTCTAAATTACACCCTTAAGGGAACATTGTATGGCATGCATGCCCTTGGCACAAATAGATCATATTTGGAATATATAGCCAACAAAAATAGAAACACAACTTACAATCACACCCAATTCATCTATACAAACCCATGGTAAACAAGTCAAACAAGTTTGGGTCTAGAAATCAATAATGGCGATCAAACCAAAGCAAATATGTCTACCTAAGGAAATCAATTTAAATAATTCTCTAGTTCAATACAACCACAATCAAAAGGAAACACAACAACTCAAAGCAATTATACTTGGCAGAAGAAATACACACAATGGATCAACTCTACCTCAAATCAAACCCAAGTATAAATGGATTCCAAAGAAGCCACCAACTGCTTAAAAAATCAACTTGACAACCAACACAAGCATAGCCATTGCAGTCTTTAGGACAACTCTACGAGTGGGTTACCTAAGGCTAAGTCAAACCAAATCATCAACCCACCAACAATACTCACAAAGCCAAACATCAAGAAAAGGGCCGAGCCCATTTTCAAAAGCTTTGTTCAGAAAATGCACTTTAGATGAAACCTTGCCAACCAAACCCATTGAACACTCAGTTCAGTATCCACATCTTGCACAACATATGGTTACTAAATGCATCTCTTCCATACTCATAATAGGTCCACATTCCACGGCCTTGCATAGACACATTGTTCATGCCCTTGCACGTTGCACAAACCTTCATCCGAGATGACTCAAAAAAAAAAGGGAGGAGTAATAGAAGCTTCATCAGCTTATTGTAAGATCTAGTAGCTTATTGTAATATCTAAAGCTACAAAATGCTGAAAGATCATGTGCATAGTGCACAAAGTGTGTGTTTTTCTACTTAAACTCTTGCTTTTTTATCACTTTTTAGTACAATTTGACATTTATCAAGCATAATAATGAGCCATAATGACAAATTTTGATGGACATGATGCCTAGAGTGAGATTATGTACATATGAGTGTGAGAATGAATTTTGACTAATTTTTTGACCAAATAATAATAATTTTCAAAATTTTTCTTTTCTTTTTAATATAATAAGAATAAAAAATTAATAAATAGAGCCAGAAAAGTCAAAATCAAGTTCTAAAAGAAAACATCAAATCTACAAAGCAAGAGCTTTGAACATGGCAAGTTTGGAAGGATTTGGCACAAGTAAAAATTTGGGCCAACTTATGACGATGGACCAAAATTGCAACATCAAGGGCAGTTAATGATTGGGCATACAAATGATGAGTTGTTGTAAAGGCCATTTTGTATTGATTCTCTGGATTTATTGTGAGTTGAATATAGCCCAAAAAGACATCAATGTCTTCAACTCTCTCAATCACATAAGGGATATTTGTCTCTTATCGTGGCAGCATTTATCTGCTTGAGATCTACACACACACACACACACACACACACACATTTTTCCATCTTTTTGGATACTACCGTGATTGGTAACACACACTCTCTGTGTTCAATATCATAGATAAACTCTACCTCTTTAAGCTTGTCTATCTCTTCTTTGATTTTCTTCCAAAAGGTCTCATTGTAAGTATAGGGACGTTGTCTAAAGAGGTATTGTGTATTGACATATGCTCAGGTCTACTCCCTTAAGATCCTTATACAACCAAGAAAACACATCTTTATATTGTTTGAGAGTAGCTATTAAAAGTTGCTCTTTCTCTTCGGTGAGATCCGTGGCTATGTAAGCCAGTTTTGGTTCTTCTCCTAAAAAACTAGGTCAATTTTCTTGGCGTTTTTAGGCCCACCATACGATGTACACGGTCTCTTGAGCTCCCTTATAGGCTACTAAATTACGATCTATCTCTCCTAGATAGTGTACTTTTTATAGTGAGAGGATGCATCAAATTTCTTTGTGTTGGACTCCTCTTCACTTTCCATCTACGTTGTCCAAACTTCTTTTAGACTCTATTTCAATTTTTTATATTCAAATTTTTGTTCAATTTTGGACATCTTTGTTGATGCTTTGGCTATGTCCTTGGGTTTTTTCTTGCTTTGCTTCTTTGGATTTGTGCGTAGAGACACTAACTTTAATGATTTTTATATGATTTTGTCTTAGACATAGTCATCTGCTCCCATGAGCATGAAATAATGTGTTTTGATCATCAATAAGGCATTGGTTTCTCAAGTTTATTTCATTGTTTTCCCATTTTTTTCATATGGTATCTCCTTTTTCTTCTCATTTTTTTGTTGGGAAAGTCATAGAAGATTGCTTCGTTTTGTTTAGGTTTGTCCTCATTTTTTGAGTTGCATGATAGCTCATCCTCAACATTGTTTCCTAGTTACTTGGTGAGCCAAAGGCTCTCTCTTGTCTATCTCGACACTGAAGCAAACACGTGGCCAAAAATAAAACACCAAAAACATGGCGTTAGAAGCTACTGACAATGCTGTCAAAAGCACCATGCGCTACTTCTTTGCACTGTGCACTTAATCTTCTCTAGAATCAGGTTCAAACCAGTTCGGAGCAGTTTGACACTTTTTTCTGCAGGTGGCAACGATTGGAGAGGAGCTCTTTGTGAAGATTGCAGTTTGGAGCAGAGCTTTTTATGTAGGTTTTTCTCTCACAAGCACACACACACACACACACACACACAGACAGAGAGAGAGAGAGAGAGAGAGAGAGAGAGAGAGAGAGAGAGAGAGAGAGAGAGAGAGAGAGAGAGAGAGAGAGAGAGAGAGCACATGACCATCCACATCTAAGCTGCATGTTGTCCTCACACTATATATGGACATTGATTTAATTGCAGTATTTAGATATTTAGAAACAACAGTATGCAATAGCATTTCTCTTTAGCAGCTGCATATAAAGCAGGAAATGCTGGTGGTGTGGATTTGAATGCACATCAATTACTGCTTTGGAGCACCCTTCTTGCCAATAACCACGATTTGGTGGCGGATCCTATGAGCAAAGTTCCATGTACGCAGAGGTATCAAATCAAGTTCAGATGGTTGTAGAGGGCAGATGTCAGTTTGGTAGCCAACACAAATTAACCCTAATTTTCCCTTGGAGGAAACCTACTCTAGGGCGGGCAGTGAGAATCTATTCACATCCTCTCAAAGGTCTTTTGTGCAGCAGATGGTCGAGGTAGAAACTCCATATAAGCTATAGTATGACAAAGAAGCCAAGTGCAATTATCACAACAACGATTTAGCATTACATAGTGCAGGGCATATTGCTGTTAATATATTGACTGATGAGCGCGGAACCAATTTTAGCGTCAAGATGATTGCACAAAGTTTATCTAGTGATGATTGCATTTTGCAACCTTAAGATTCAAAAATTATTTTATTTAGTTATACACTCAATATATCATATATGTGCACCCTCTTAAGCAAATACATTCCTCATGATGCTACATCTTATCTCGGTTTTCTTGTATAGGTGAGTCAACTTTCTTTGCATCTCTTATTCGCTTAGCATATAAGGTCCACATGAGGCATAGTTTTTTGTAATGTATAGTTATGTCGACTAAGAAAACTTATATTAATAAATTTAGTCGCTGAACGTTTGCATGATCATGTGAGAGCTATTCATACCCGTATCACTACCAGCTGGAGGTTGCAGGGTAGCTTTATGGTTGATGGGGAGGAGCTGGGAGCACAACGGAAGAAGAATACGCACGCACACACTCACACACACACCACCATAGCCACACACAGGTTGAAGGGGGAGATCCAACGTACTGTATGCCCCCTTTCTTTCTTCTCTTATCGTATGCACTAAGACACAATACACATTGTACTTAGTGTTAGTGGCTCACACAAGTGTATAGCTGTTCACTTAGGGTTAGCGGCAGTTAGTGATGGGCGGTCGGCCACATGGCCATTAAACCTAACATTCTCCCACTTGATGGCCAATCATTAGGAAATTTCGGAGGTCATTTGGAGGGTCTTCTAAGAAAATGTATTTTTTGCACTCTCTCTCTAGAAAATATGGCGAATAATAGAGGTGGGTCTTTCATGGTAAAAGTTCAAAAAGTGTACTTTAAGTAGATTCTTTACTCTTCTGAACATTCATTCGTAATGATTGAGGGATAATCTTCTTTTCAGTTGCATATAATGAACCTCGTCAACATGGAGGGAATGAGGCTAACATGGAGGGATGAAGGCGCAGCCGCCTATTCACTTTCCATTAAACCTGCACATTTGGCTAACTGCGCACTCCTCAAATGGCACAAATGTTACACAGAAACGAGCCAAATATCACCTTCACATTGATTTGGACAATGAGTACCAACCATTGATTAAGCGTAGTAAAACAAACACACATATACCTCCCGCATCCATAGACACGCTCAGAGCTCAGGGAGCTAAACACATAGATATCTGGACGAGAGGCTTTCTCTATCCTAAGAATCCAGTGACTAATGCGTCTCCACCGTTTGTCAATCCTACAAGCTTATTGACTTTGCTAGTGATGGAGAAAAGGGCCTTCTGGGTTATTGTATATCTCTTACAAGGGAAGCTGAAACTTATAAGGGCATTCTCCAAGCTCAACAATGTGAGATTGTTCGTCTTTCACATTTACATTCTACAGATCAGGTTACCATTTTGCAACACAAAACAGAGGTATAGGAACTAAAAGGAAAGGTACGAAGTTGTCAAATGAAGGACACCATCTTGGGTGGTCGTATCCGAAAGAAGAAATTGCGCAATCTTGAAACATTGCAGGTTGCATCCGGAGGTCTCAAGAAAAGAATCCGAGCATTAAGGTGATGCTTCTTGGTTGGCTAAATTGTCTTAGTTAAGTAATTTTTTTGTTTTTTCTTGTTAGCATTGTTTTCATGTGCCTAAATAGTGTTAGTGAAGTAAATTTTTTGTTATTTACTTATGCATTGTCTTCATGTAGAGATTCAATCTATCCTGACAAGGAAAAAATTGACCCCAAAGCCAATATAGGAAAGAGATTGAAGCCACTTATAAGTAGAAGCCTTGCAGCAGATATAGTACATGACAAGAAGTTTAAGGTCCTACAACGAAATGTAGTGGACCACTTTATCAGAGAACTCAGTGCCTGCAAAAGAGATACAAGGCACACTTGATTCACTTGGTGTAAGCAAAAGAGGATATTCGGCTATACAAAAATCTGTCTCATCCATCTTTGTTAAGAAGGGTATAAAATCCAAACTTTTACCATCAGCCTCAAGTGTTTGGAAAGAGAGGCTTCAGCTTAACGACGCACAAGGAGAATATCTTGGACAACCCTTTCATATTAAAGCAACTTACAGTGGCCATGGAGCAAACATGGCATATGATGAGTTCAATAATATTTTTATGGACCTGCAGATGTTACATAAGAGAATGGTGGAGTTTTACAACATCACATTTGAAGAGTCATGAGGGGTATTACATTTTGTGTTAAAACTGGATGAGTGTGAGCTTGTTCAAGAGAAAAAGCTAGAGCATGTTACTATTACTTTAATGAATAGAGCCCTCTCAAAGTGTCCCAATGATGATCCTTTGTATTTTAGTGTTCAATCAGAATCTAACATATGGAGGCTTGGTGCGTTTAAGGTAAGCGAGATTCTCAGCTAAGCTCAAATGTTCACATCTACTTAAGTCTCATTTATTTTGTGTTGCAGGTAAAGAAAGAAGATCATGAGATTATATATTGGGTGTTCCATCAAACTAATATTCCGGAGGTGATTGATCGCCAGACTAACCAGGGAGAGGTACTACGTCTAAATGGAAGGGGAGACTTTCAAGTTCAGTGGCATCTTACAGGTGACCTCAAAACATTAAAGTGCATGTATAATTGTGGAATGGGTGCAATGGCAAAGTTGCCATGTTTGTTCTGCATGGAGCCTGCAAAGGTCATGGACCCAAAGTGGTAGAGAAAAGCTCCAACACGTCACATTGAGGACCCTTCTTTTTGACCGGTTTTGAAAATACCACTTGTGAATGTCCACATTTGTACAATGCATGCCCTTTGTAGAATTGTGGAGAAATTGGTCTACTTATATATCGGGTTTGCTTGGAAAATCAAGAACTCAGCAGAGCGACAAGTGGCCGTGTAGTGCTTAGAATTGGTATTGTCGGATATGGGGCTTCATGGTGGCAATGTGAAAATCCAGTGGGATGAAAAGAGATCAACTATTGAGAAGGATGCCCCATGCAAACCATCCATTGGTGGGGTGAAGGCACGAAGGTTTTTATCTAAACCCCAAGGAATACGAGATCCGAAGCTAACAAAACATGGAAAAATATATAACACATCTTATGTTAGCAAGGTAGAGTATCAAAGCTAGAAAAAGCTACATATTGCAGTCAAAGATCAAGAACCAACTACTCGTAACGCGAAGGCTGAGGTTTGGCGATCAATAGACATCCTATTTTTCATGTGCGACAAAGATGATTGGTCACAAGGTGATATGAACAAGTTCAAGGAGAATCTCAACCTTCTCAAAAAATCATTCAAGACAGCATGGACAGACACCCAGATTACTCACTACATGGTATTATTGTGTATTTGATTCTCTTTTATGTGTAACTATGTGAGTGTAAAACATTCTAAGTAATCTGTTTTCATATCCAGCACATCATTTTCAATCATTTACCATATTTTATACAAAAGTATGGGAACCCGGCAATATGGAATACCCAAGGGAGGAAAAGTCTCATTACATGGCGAGAAATGCTTATTTCAGGCACACACGACATGGTGGCTCTTGAATCAAGGCTAACAGTTTGAGAGAACTATTTGAATGGTTCTACCGTAGAATTGTTCATCGAATGCAGGAAAAAGTAGCGTTGGCCTCTTCAGCAACAACACAAGCCATCAGACATTTACAACAACAAAAAGTTAAAAGATCAATGGCATACAACAACTCTGGTGCTCGTGAAAGTCAACGAAGGTGGAGAGAGACAATGGTGTATGTGAACCACAAGTGGAGAAAGATACTCTAAGTGGATGACATTGTACAAAATTTCTGTAATACATGATCTTATACAATTGCCACTTGAAGTGTATCAAGATTTTGAAGGTTCAATTTTGTTTTTTGGCACATCACCCTTGTAACAAATCATGAGATGTTTGCCATACTCTAAAAGTTCATCTGGGTTTTGTCTGCCAAGAGCTAGTGCCATTGATGTGTAAGTGTAGTAATACGCTGTCCGACCACCTGTATAGCCCG